>NC_137194.1:28689457-28795911 GCF_960531495.2 Zeus faber | reverse complement strand
CCAAGTCAGTGTTAGCAGTGCGTACAGAACGTAATTTTCAGCAATGATAGTCAGTTTTCCGACAGCGACGTGGAGAACAACAGCGCTACTGAATCTGATATTACTCCGGACTTGGAGAACATTTTTAACAGCGGATGTCAAACTTAATGTGACGATGAAACTGAATATTTTCAAGAACCACCGGAGGAGACCGACGATACGCTCGTTGTTGTCACAACACAACGGAAGAAGTTGATGACGCGATGAAGTCCGTTGAGGTTGGTGACAGCTTTTCAGATTTCTGATTTTCTGAGACTCATAATATTGATAGACTCAACATTTTTTTGTGTTGTCCGTACTTTTAAACTCCAAAATAATTCAACTTTTATAAAACACGTATTTTCTTACTGTTAAATAAAAGCTTTAAAAAAATAAAAAAATTGGTTGTGTGTTGTTGACGCTGTTCCACCGTTCGTGATTGGCCCATTCAGCAGTATGTTAATTAGCCATGAGGCTTTGTTTGTTGTGTTGCTTTTGTTTGTCCCACATTTGCATTCTGGGAGCTGGCTGAATGAACCAGGTGTGGTGTAAAACTTTGGAGGTGATTATCTCAGAAACATGGTTTGCCACACCCTCGTCATTAACAAGTCATAGCTTTAAAATATTTGCTTGATTTGCACAAATGACACCTTGTTTGGAAGCTCTGATTCTCCACTTTCTAATGATGCGAGGAAAAAAAACTTGAAAGCTGCCAAATGACCCTAAAGTATCTGGTGGGTCACATTTTCTAATAAACGTTAGTTGATGTGTTAACAAGCACAACTTATTTGTATAACAAGCTTGAAATATACCCATCCACCTTTCTCCTTATTTGTCCTCCTTTATACAGGGCTGTGAAGGGGGATCACCATCCTGACTAAGAAGCAATTTGAAGCTGCTGTTTTGACAATGTGCTGCCAACAATTTTGGTCACAGACTAAATAAAAACTCATTAATGCAAAGCTGTGATGTAGCATATTCAATTATCAAGCATAATTTACCTACATTTGATTGATTTTGCTAACTTTAATACACTAGAGCAGGGGTGGCCAACCAGTCAGAGACTAAGAGCCACTTTTTTTACTGTATTACTGCAAAGAGCCACATCATACACATGGGCACACATGAACATCACCCCATCCCTTCCTCACACACACACACACACACACACACAGACCTCTGCTCAGCCAGATTTATTGTAAATGTCACACACCAACATGATAATGACAGAAATATTTTCAACAATTAACATTGTGTGCACTGTCTCACACACAAACTCTCAGTTCAACCATTATTATATTTATATTAATATTTAACAATAGCGTTTTTCTCTTACTATGCATGTTGCTTAGTGGGACTTCTGGCATTCCTTGTCTTGAACAATCCTCTTCAAATCTGGCTTGTATTCCGTTGTTGCCACTCGAAGCAATTCTTTCACATGGGTGTCAGTCAGAACTGATCGATGCTTTGATTTCACGTGTTTTAGGGTAGAAAACACAGACTCGCAGACGTATGTTGACCCAAACATTGACAGTATCTTAAGCGCAGCCCGTTTGACATTGGGGTATTTTTCCATTGGCACACTTTTCCAGAACTCAATGGTCCCTTCCCTTAAAGCAGCTTTCAGTCGGTCCTCCTCACAAAAATCGATCATCTCCAACTCAGCCGTAGCCTCATCTGTGACGAGCGAGGCTTTCAAACAGTCCGTATCCGCATTAAATGGGTCGACGAGGAACGTAATCTGTGGCCTTTTCAGTTGTAGATCACGGAACCGGGTCACAAAACTTTCGTGCAGGTTTTCAACCAGTGTTGCATATCTGTCTCTTTTCTTTTTCAGGGCGGCGCTGGTGACTTGCCCGCTGGCTTTTAGCAGAGTGGGAAAATGCGTTAAATCTCCCTTTTGAATAGGCGTTTTGAACAGCTTCAGTTTGTTGACAAACGCAAACACACTTTGCACCAGGTCAGGCAGCATTTTTAACTTACCCTGCAGGGTCAGGTTCAGTCTGTCCAAGTGACACAGCAAGTCGACCAAAAAGGCCAGATCCATAATCCACTCGAGGTCCGAGAGCTGGGGATAGTCCTTGTCCTTCTCTTCCAGGAACAGTTTCACGGCATCCAAAAGCTCAAAGAAGCGAGAGAGTACCTTGCCTTTTGACAGCCACCTCACAGTGCAGTGCAGCGGCAGGTCACCTGGAAGCCCTTGGTCCAGCTCAGCGATAAGATTCCTGAATTGCCTGTGGT
Source organism: Zeus faber (assembly GCF_960531495.2). Classification (NCBI taxonomy): domain Eukaryota; kingdom Metazoa; phylum Chordata; class Actinopteri; order Zeiformes; family Zeidae; genus Zeus; species Zeus faber. The sequence goes on along the minus strand of NC_137194.1, from coordinate 28,793,652 downwards.
TAAGCGCATGTGTGCGGATGTAGTTGACGATTTCCATCACGGGCTTCATGACGTTGTCTAAATTCAATGATTTAGACACGAGTTGCTCCCTGTGGATGATGCAGTGGAAATTCCAAAACTCGGGAAATGTTTGGTCAGCTTTGCACAGCCCCACAAGCCCGTTCACAGATCCGATCATGGCTGGCGCTCCATCCGTGGCTATTGCAGTTAGTTTCTGTATGGGCAGATTTGCTTTCGTAAATGCAGCCATCATTGTTTCTTTCACATCTATGCCACGGGTTCTGTCTTTTAATGGCACAATATCAAGGAGTTCTTCTTTGATCACACAATCGTTTGACACAGACCGTACAAATATTGCCAACTGAGGCTTGTCTTGTATGTCACAACTCTCATCCAATGCGACACTAAAATACTCACATGCTTGAAGGTCAGAGTGCAACTGTGATTCAATAGCCGTGTTAATGTCCGATATTCTGCGTTCAACAGTGCTGTGGGACAGTTGGATGTCTGATACACTTCGTTTTAGTTTGTGGTCTTCAGGAGACAAGATTTCAACAGCGTCACTGAGGCATTTTTTAACGAAGTCCCCTTCATTGTATGGCTTTTTAGCCTGTGCAATGTTCCAAGCCAGTTGATATGATGCAAGCGTTACGGTCTCTGAGTGCTTCGTAAATTTTTGGAAAAACTGTATCTGCTTTTCTGCCTGACTTTTCAAAGTGACCAACTTGTGCTTGCGAAGTTCAGTCCCTTTTGGAAATTCCTGGTCGATGTTAGCATGGAGTGAGCTGAAGTGGCGCTGAAGATTTGAAGTTTTGAAATGCGCTAATGACGCCTGACATATAAGGCAGAATGGCTTGCCATTACGTTCAACAAAAAAATATAAACTCTCCCACTCTGTCAAAAACGTCCTGTGTTCATCTTCATATTTTCGTTTTGCTGTGCTTTTTCTCCCTGCCATTATGAGAGCGAACTTGACACTTTGTTTACTACTGAAATGATCTCACGGTCCGCTCGCGACCGTAGAAATCAGTGTTGCCAGATTGGCCCAATCTGGCAACACTGGCTGCAGCTCGCGTGTCGCTCGCGAGTCGCGACACACACACACACACACACACACACACACACACACACACACACACACACACACACACACACACACACACACACACATCCCTCCAGCCTTCACAGTTCTCCATCGGGGATGTCGGATACGCAACGCAATTCACCGGCCGATCCATCTTATATGTTGACGACTAACCATGTCAATAGTGTTGAAAATAAACTTCCAAAGCTTTTTGAATCTTATTTGGTGATTTATTAGTCCTAATGCCGCGTTAGACGCGTTCCAGGCGACTGGAACGCGTCTATACGTTGACTTTGTATGGAGACGCGCCGCCTCGGCGCTTTTGGTGTAAACGCGGCATTAGGACAAATAAAACAGGCGTTAATGGGACATGACTCCTGCTGCTGTTCGCTTTGAGTAAATGAAGTGATCCGCGGTGGAATACGAGTGATACATCATAGCGATTTTATAATCATAATAGGGAATGAATGGCTGCGCTTTTTTTTTCTGCGTATTTGACGCTTGTCATGTGAAAGCCCCTTAAGAGCCGCATGAAACCAGCCAAAGAGCCGCATGAGGCTCGCGAGCCGTGGGTTGGCCAGGCCTGCACTAGAGGTAAGGTGATATTGAGTACCTCTAGTGAGTGGCTCAGCCCTTCGCATGTTTTTTCTGTATGAGGCCCTCAGTAAAAAAAAGCTTCGACATTTCACGATGTTGATCTGATACCACAAACCCCTGCATTCCTTTTTTGTCGGTGATTGAGGCCTTAGGAGGCCCTCCACATCTGTTTCTAATTGTGGCATACCCAACGCAAAGACATGTTTTAGGTAAACATGTCTTTGGCATTTATTCCCTTTAAAATAAGCTTAAAATTATACTACAAAACTAACTTACTAAACGAACTTACTGATAAACTTTCTAAACTAAGATACTGACAAATAACTAAACTAACTTACTAACTAAACCGATTTACTGACAAACTGAAAAATTAACTGACAAACTAATGTCATTAACTTAACTTGCATTGCCTCACAGCAAGAAGGTCCTGGGTTCGATTCCCGCCTGGGGCGCTGTTGGCACCGTGCTCTGGCGGGTTATCTCCCAAATAGGAGCCTTTCTCTGTGGAGTTTGCATGTTCTCCCCGTGCTCACATGGGGTTTCCTCAACCTCACATCAGTAAGGACCCCCCTCAAAAACATGCACACATCATCGTCTGACCAGCGATGGACACTTATCACCTGGTCCCCGGGCGCGTCCACGTATGCTGCCCACTGCTCCTGGCTGTGCCCCCAGAGGAAGGACAAGCCAGGATGGGTTAAATGCAGAGGAACCATTTCACCGGCCACCATCAAAGCATGTGCATGTGTGTGTGTGTGCGTGCATGCATGTGTTGTAGTGTGGTGTGTTGTGTGACAAATAAAGACTGTTTCTTCTTTCTTCTTCTTAATGACTGACTAACTTACTGACTTGATATACAAACTAATTGACAAAGTTACTAACACAACACCAACAGCTTAATACTTGGCATTTTTCTGTTTTTTTCAGGGACAGCAATGAGCTTTGGAACAACATTCGGTGCCGTTTGCAATTAAGTGATGCATGTTAATATGAAATGCAAATATTGATATGACAATATTACAGAACTTTAGATGACTATCCTTTCAACTAGAGAAGTCTTGTCTTGTTAGCCACAAACCTATCTGTAACTTAACTCTTATCGTTTCCTCTCATTAAGAACTATTGACAGCACATAGTGACATCACACAAAGAGGTATTGCTTCATAAATCTACTGAGAAAAGTACAATTCCTGCAAAAGGTTACTTGAGCGTGTGTAACCAGGTTTATCTACAGTAACCAGTTACTCCACACCTCTGAAAGTGTCAGCCAACACACAGCTCGCAGCTGCAGTCTGTCTGTGTACTACGGAAAGGGGAGACTTCTATTGGTTAGTAGACAGAAAGACAGACAGACAGATACTTAATTCATCCCCGGAGCGAATTGCAGTGTTACATTAGCTCTTATCAAATCAATAGGCAATAATAATACAGTCATAGAATGCAAATGTAGACAAATTAGCAATATGCTATACTCCTAAATTAAACAAACAATATAACTCTTGCACTAAATACTACTTGTACTGTGCACATGAGCTGCTCCGGCATACAAATCCCGTACCAGCTAGACTAGACACAATCACGCAATTTGTTTCTGGAACGCAAAGTCAGATTTATTGCAAAACTGCTTAAACAAAGCAGAAACAAAATAGATCACTGACAATATAAGAAAATGGTCTTCAAAAATCATTTGCATCGGTACTCTTTATTTCACAGGTATACTAGGCCAAGATTGTCTGCAAGAGTATCCTTAGTGCTTGCCTGCACTAAAATACTTGAGATAGATGTAGTTTCTTGATGATTTTGACGTGTTGATGAAGAAGAAATGACCGCTGATGCTGACTTGAGTAAAATAATAGATTTATTACAAAAGAACAGCATCAGACCAGACTTTCCATGGTTCGCCTGGAAGAGAACAGAGCCGGATGGATTCTCTGCCGGATAAAACTCGGGCAGGTGCTTTTATGCTTGACCAGAGACAACGTTGACCATCCGATTCCCCTACATAGGTCACCGTTCACATTTCACCTCCCTTATCACGGGGACGTCTGACAATCTCTCTCTTTTGAGACCCCTGGCACCGTCTGTTAATAATTATCTTATACAATGGGTACTGTCTTGGGACGCCACACATTCCAAGACACCTCATATTTCCCCCCTTCGAGACTACACAAAGTCTCGACAGAGAGAAGAGTAATTGACCTTATAACATTAATTGGCTTAATAGAAATCACAAACTAGCAAACAAAATGATTATAATATACCCTTCTGAACATGCTTAGTCATAACAATACAATTAATTTGTGGAGTGTGAGAGCGAAAAACCCATCTGGCAGCTTCCTTTCTTAGTTCTTTCATCAAACAATCAAGGAAAATTCTCTCATGGTTCTTCTGCCCCAGGCAACCACCTAATCCACTCCAAATCAATTAACCACAAAGAAGAAGGGTTTAGAAAACTGGACAGGATGTTACATATAAATGCATACATTCAGAACCTCAGAAATAAATCAAAAATTTTGTCCAAAGTCAGGCTGGTCGACCCATCGGACCTTCCAGTGAACCTTTCCCTGCCTATCATCAATGTCCCTCAAAACCCCGCAAAAAAAGAAAACACCTGGGGTCCCAATTTATTAATTTCACCCTGTTACAGAAAACTTCAAAGAAAACAATACAAAATAAAAGTAATGTCTTGCTAAAAATATCTACTGTAGAGTACAGAATTTTCATCCATAAACAAACTCCAATGTTATAAAAACATGCATAACACATATGTATGTATCGAACTATTGCTTTTTAACACCATCAACTTTTAATGATATTTCACTCGACACTCCTGATTCAGGGTCCATCGTCCATTTTCATCCTCCATTCTTGAATGTCCATGTTTGAGTGTTCAAGTCCATTAGGCTGTTAGGATCTCTGGACACAGCCACCCTCAGACTGGTCCTGAAAGAAAAATTCACCAGCCAGTATCTTGCACACACATCAAATACAGTATAATAATTTCACTTTTGCATTATACTTAAACATTATTCCAATATATGATTAACACTTTCCTTTTCCCCCCTTTGTCCATGCATTTTCCCAGTTAGAAAAATATTTGAGTATATGACGGAATCAGATATTCAGAATGGATATTTCTCTACTAGTGTTAGCTCCTAACTACACACCATTAATGCCAACAGAAGCGCCTCTACCCAATTCAGTCCTGTGTGCTGACAGATTTTAACAATGCGATTTTTCAGCACACCATTCATTTTTTCACAAACACCTTGGCTTTGCGGATGATAAACAGCTCCTAGATGTTGTTTAATAACCAATTTTTGCAGAATTAATTTTATCACGTTTTATCCACAATCTCTTCCCCATTATCTGAAGATATGCGATCTGGAAGTCCCCACCTGCTTATGACACAAGAACTTGGCAACTGACTGAGCATCTTAACGCTTGGTTGGACATGCTTCAGGCCACCGTGAAAATCTATCCACGACGACTTACATGTATCTTTTACCTCCTACTGGTCTTATCATGTCAACAAAATCAACAACCCACTCACGCATGGGACCTGTCGGAGTTGGAATGTGACCGGGTGGACTCAACACACCCCTCCGAACATTGTTTTTAAGACAGATTGTACATCTGCCTATGACATAATCAATTTGCTCAAGCAAGTACGGTGCCCAAAAACCATACTCTTTCGTGATTTTTCTCCTTACCTCCCCCCTTGCAACATGGGCTAACCCATGTGCTTCCTGAATCATCAGACCTAGTAGGTCGGGGGGTGCTACCATCAGTCCTTCATGATTTCTCCACAGAACAGTAGACTCTTATGTGGCCCCTCGGTCCAACCATAATTGTTTATCTATGGCTGACGCCGCTTCTTGCAACGAGATCACATCTCTGAACTTGATTTTTTTGAGTCCACTTCATGGGTGACAAGAAAAACTTTTTCTGCTTTTGCAGCCTCATCCGCTGCTTTATTACCTTGAGTAACCCTTGACATGTCCATTTTGTGTGCTCCACACTTAGCTACAGCTATTTCCTTTGGCTTCATCGTTGCATGCAACAATTTCATTATCTGGGCATGATGCTGTATCGGAGAACCATCAGTTTTCTTAAATCCTCAATTTTTCCACACTGATCCAAATAAATGACACACATTGTGTGCATATGCAGAATCTGTATATACCGTCACTCGCTTGCCTTCAGCCAATAGACAAGCTTCCGTCAGGCTCACAAGCTCAGCAAGCTGTGCAGAAGCAGGGTGGGGTATTACTTCTGCTTTCTCAACGACAAATTCAGTTCCTTAGGCTTTGACCACTGCATAACCAGCACTCAATGTGTCTCCTATTCGATAGCAGGACCCATCAGTCCAATACTCCACATCTGACATGCAGTGGGAAATCTTGCAATCTACATTTACCAAAGTTCAAAAGATTTCTGAGACTATGATGGGAAAGAATTGTCACTGAGTAACCCCTAGTTACTGATGATGCTTTATCATACATTAAACTCCCAATTCTACTTCTGAATAGGCAGTAGAATAATATGAAACAGGTTGAGGACTTGTCCCTGTTCCTGTGGGCTGACAAAGAACTGCACATGCGTATTTGCCCTCAGTGGACGTAGCCAAATACAGCAAAAAGTTCTTAGAGTAGTGTGAGGGAAAAATCATTACGATCAACTATTTTGAATGAGGACAAAGGCCTCTACCTCCAAAAGGGGGTTTTAAAACATTTGTGTCTGTCCCCCCAGGAACCCCCCTTTTAGTTATGTAAAAAGAAATGTTTTGCTCCTACAATGTCAATTCCAATATGAAAGAATCCGATCACACTTGGCCTGTTTACCTTCTATAGAGATGAGGGACACTTCTGGGGAACTGCATTGTCATGCAACCCCCATTCTGCCAGGTCAAGGTTGCAAGTACCTGTTATTTACATTCTAGGAAGGGGGGCACCCAGGAAGACAGTTGGGGGGGGAAGCACCCAGGAAGACAGTTGGGGGGGGGGGGGGGGGCAGACTCGTCGGAGACCTCTAACCCGAACCACACCCTATTTATTCTATATAAAGCCTCCTGTCTTTCTTTGTGATATCAGATTGATCCGAGCGTTGCTTTGTAGCTGTACTGAATCGCTCTCTTTATTCTGCAGAATAAATATCTTGAATATTCTCCGTTGTTGTTTTCTTGTAGCGGGCAGATTTACCTCACCGATCATTGCGGAAGAATTTCCTTCACAGTTGTCTGGCAGTGCTGGAGATTATTGTAACCTCTGTTTGATCGTCTCAAATGCCATCATTTCTCCTCTAGCTTCTGCTCAAATCCTTCAGCCACCATTAAAGTCATATGTGGCACACTTTTCTCAATGTCATACTCTTTCTCAAGATACTCATCGGTGTTTATCTTCATATCTGCTCCTTTACTTCCTCATTCCACCACCAAGAATCCTCTTCTTTTGGCTGCTCCTATTAGGGGGCGCCGCAGTGCATTATCTACCTACAATACCTTCTGTTCTGCGCATCTATAAACCTTCTTCTGGGGTTTAATGCAGAGACCTCATTTCACCGGCCACCATCCAAAGCATGTGTGTGTGTGTGTGTATGTGTTGTGGTGTGGTGTGTTGTGTGATAATTAAAGATTCTTCTTCTTCTCCTATTTCCAGGCTTCTGACTCGTTGTCTGCTTCCCAACCGGTTCCTTCTCTTGGTACTGTTGGAGCTTGGATACATTTTTATGGTTGTTGTAGCCTTGCTCATCTCCATTATTTGCTCATCCTCATCTTTGAAGAGATAGTTGCCCTCCTGTGTCATCACTGGGAGCTGGGGATAAACATCAGTAAACTTCACCTCCGTCTCATAAGGCGGGGGCTTCTTTACAGATGCTGTATGTGAGAAGGGTGCGGTAATCTTCTCCATCAATTTTTCTGCTTCCTTTTAATTTTTCTTTATTTCTTGTCTACTTTGTTCTCTTTTTTCTTTTGCAGCTTCGAACTATGTCTGTCCCTCCTTTACGAACAGCTGCAGAATGCCAAGTTCTGTTTGTCTTTTCTCCGTGCGTCTCTTTCCTCTTTTTCCTTTCTTTAGATTTACTTTATATGTGGACACAAGCACCTGCATTGTTTTAATCACATCCGGGTTAAGAGTTCCTTTAGCTTGCCATGGTTGTTCAATGTCAGGCCACCGCTTGCTCCATTTCCCTGATATTTTTGCAATATCTTTAATAAGGGGATTATTCTTTCGCACTACATCAATAGGAGTGATTACTTTTGTAATTTTTGTATCCATTTATTTTATTGTAAATCAAATTGATTTATTTAAAAATTATTTATAAAGCACCGTGTAATCACACTCAACCAAAAACAACTGAATTTACCAACCCCAAAGGAGACCAATAGCTTCCCACATATGAAAGCAACTTCACTTGTTCATCATCTGATCATACTCATTTATCTTAAAAGATCAAAATGTACATCAATGTTCACTCTCAAAACAGCCTCAATTAAGGCAAACCATACTCAGATAATGAAACCAATATTCACAGCACTCAACCTTATTTAAATCAAATCAGCTTTTCCGCATGTGATCAATCAAATCAATAATACTCCATTAATTAGGCGAATGCCTTGATTAGTCAGTCCGTTGCCAAGTCTCTTACTCACTAATTGCAAACGCAATATAAGAAAAAGAACTACTGTAATCCCATATGTGAAACAAGCAATCATGTAGGTTAAAACTAGATGTACACACATATAGGTAAATGCAGGTGTATATTGAAAAGAGTTTGTGGATAAACCGCAATGGCCTGATTCACAGGATTCAGAATTTCTATGTGTTGTCATCCGCAAGCTCCCGGTGTCTGTGAAGAACTGCCAGATGTCTTGTCATCTGCCCCTTGGATGATCCAATTCAGACCCATTCCATCTTCTCCGTCTTTCCCCCAGCTTTCACTCAGAAAGAGAGGAGGAAGAAAGAAAAAACAAAAAGAACAACACAAGAGTTCACTGTCTTAAGACCACTCTAAATTCTTATACATACTATAATACAATTCAATGAGACATACATTATCAGCTTTTTTTATTTCTCGCGCATTTGAAATAAAGCAATGTTTTCTTTAATTCACACTACGCATTTAAATCTAAAGAGTATATTAGTCAATCTAATATCACCTCTAATTAACTATTTTTATTCTATTTTCCTATTTAATTTATTTAATTTATTTTAATTTAATTTTATTTTAATATTCATTTATTTATTTTCTTCTATTATACTAAGAAAGAAGAGAGAGAGGAGGGGGCTTCTTCTCCGCCCCTCTTGTCAGGGGGAGGTGACTAAGTTCCACTCTGTATGAAGCACCACCTCTTGCTCCACCTCTTAAATTTAGGCACAACTCCCAGTTTGCACTGTTCGTCAGCGAGTGAACATCCTGTTTTAGCTCCACGTCGGAACAGCCAAACCCAGTGCAGTTATGCACAGTCATAAATCAGAGCTGGTTTCCTTCACTCAGCAGCCGAAACACAAACCCAGCTTTTCCTTCTATTTCAACAAGACTATCTGCTCTTTTAATCAACAGGACTCCAAGCAAGCACCGTCACACACACACCAAGCTAAAAAAGACAAAGAAAAAACCCACAAACCAATCAAACAATCCACAAATCCTACCCATAATTCAGAGCAGGAGATTTTCTTTTCTTTTCTGAATGTGTACATGCATGTGTAGGCAGACTGTTTCTGGTGATTCTAGTCCTTGTCTCAAGAAGCCTCATTTTGTTATCAAATATATAAATTCCTGTGAAGGTTCATATCCTTTATCAAATATACAAAACGTCCTTGAAAGAAAAAGGCTCATATACACTACTCACAAAAAGTTAGGGATATTTGGCTTTCGGGTGACATTTATGGAAAATGTAAAAAGTTCACGCTACAGTGATATTATATCATGAAAGTAGGGCATTTAAGTAGAAGCATGCAATGGTGATTTCCTCATCTCAAACAATTTATTGAAACAAAAGCCAACAACAGTGGTGGGTATACCACAACAAAAAATGTCAATGTCTCAATAACTTGTCATGTTCCCTTGAGCATCAATTACAACTTGACAACGACATCTCATGCTGTTCACAAGTCAACTTATTGTCTGCTGAGGCATGGCCCCCCACTGTTCTTGAAGGGCGGCCCTCAGGTCATTGAGGTTCTGGGGTACAGAGTTACGAGCCTCTACACGGAAACAGCTGATCCCATCGGTTTTCTATGGGATTCAGGTCTGGAGAAAGTGCAGGCCACTCCATTTGAGGTGCCCCAGTCTCCAGCAGCCGTTCCCTAATGATGCAACCTCGATGAGCTGGAGCATTGTCGTCCATGAAGATGAAATTAGGCCTGTGTTGTTCATGCAGGGGCACAATGACTGGATTAATGATGTTATTCAGGTAGTATGGGCTTGTCACTGTACCATTCACAAAGTGTAGGGCAGTTTTCAATACACAAATCTCTTCACACATCTTTAGCCGCGGCACACACAGGCACACTCACACACCAAAAGGAAAAAGATATGTCGGTCCGGCAACACACCTAATTCTCCAAAAACTTCAACAGCGCTTAACTTTATACTTTAACGTCGACTCATGTATACTTTTCTAATATCATCAAGATTTTCACTTTGGCTAAACTTTTAACAAATTATTTTTTTAATCAGATTCTTTCAGCATGCATGTTCAATGTGCACTCATTCTCCTAGGCTGGTTCAGCCCTGCTTTTCCCCATTTTTTCTCAAACTTTATTTTTCATCTTTTAAGCCTTTAACTTGTAACTCTTTTTACTTCACTTTTCCTCTTTTTCATCTTTCTTTAGGCTTTTAACTTTTATCTCTTTTTCACTTTACTTTCATCTTTTTCATCTTCATTCATATAATTTTATATTTAGCCAATTCCCCTGGCCAGGGTTATTTCCTCTTTGTTTTTCCTACCTAGATTTGACTATATTATATTATATTTTCGGTCAACTTTCACACAGCATTTCATGTACACATGTCTTACTGTTTAAGGAGATATGGGCCCTGTCTTGATTAATCTTACATAGTTATTTAAAAAACTTTTGGCTACTAGTTCTGCCATTCTACAATTACTTTTTACTTCAACTTTCTCCACCTTTTAAGCCTTTAACTTTTACTTTTAACTTCATCTTTTATTTCTCTCGTCTCTATTCTATATTTCAACTTAATTCTCTTTTTCTTCGTTTATTATTCTCTTATTGCAACAACAACATTGATCATCTTATTCCCCTACATAGGTCACCGTTCACATTTCACCTCCCTTATCACCGGGACCCCTGACAATGGCCTCTCTCTCTCTTTTGAGACCCCTGGCACCGTCTGTTAATAATTATCTTATACAATGGGTACTGTCTTGGGACGCCACACATTCCAAGACACCTCATAGATAAATGTGCTTTTACTCAATTGTGCCCATTTTTTATTTTGTCACTTGTGTCTGTCCTTCTCGTGGAGCAGACATATCTTGCTTTGCTCTCCACTCTCTGCTGTGCTTCTATTTTCTTCAATTTCAGCACTTTTTTTTCCTGCTACAATGCTTAAAGAAGAAACAGTGGCTCCATCTAACAACTGGACACTTATTTTACACTCTGCTTTTAAAGGATTACCAGTTATTTTTGAACCACCACTAGTTACAGTGTGGTACATTGGCAAAGTATGGCTCCCCTCGCTTCAGAGTCTTCAAGATGCACAGACTGCTCTCTACTGTTACAGAAGATTGCTGTAATCTAAACCAAGGGTCATGGCTTTGGAAAAAAAAAATTGGTGAACTTCACGACACACCACCAATGTCTACTATCCTTGCTAGGCAGGTTCAAAATTAAGAACTATCTATACATGACACTATAAGCTTTCAAAAGCTTGGTAAAACTGATTCAGTACAAGGAAAGCCATCAACGACTAGAGAGGATACTAACTCCTGGCACAAGGTTTGAACCATTACAAAATCAATAGAGTAGAAATAGAAATAGAGAGCATGCTGACCAGATGCACGAGAGAACGACAACAGATGACGGTGCACCATGAGGGAAAAATCTTGCAAAAAGCTCATATAGTCATAGGACTAAATCATGGACCCCTATCGGATCAAGTAAGCGAGCTGTGCTCTTTTCATGAGATACTCTGCTATTGGAGACATTAGTAACATTGGTAAGATACTAAAAATATACTGTTTCCCAGGCACAATGGTCAGTGACATCAATGATGAAAGCCCCAGATAGTCTGATCACAAAAGGATTGATACAATTATTGTTCATGTGGGGACTAATGATACCTAAAGAAAGAAGTCAGAACTGTTAAAACAGGACCTTTTTAAATTGCTTGACAGCCATGCCCAACTGAAGATTCAATAATTTATCAGTTTTCCCCTACCATCAGTGGACTGAAGAATAGAGAAGTTCAGCATATTCCTGCCACTGGCTTTCTCATGGCTTTCAACAACCTGCATTTCAAAAGGGCTGAGTTTTATTGATAACTTAAGTCACACACTGCTTGCCCACTATCAACATTGAGAGACATTACCTCAGAGCATGGAGCATTCCCCATTCCTGTTTTGACAAGCAACAGGCTAAACAAAATGTACTCTACTCACTCTGCTAATTTATCAAATTTGATATGTATTCCTCATAACTCAAAATCAGTTTCAGGCCCTGTTATTAACACTTCAAAGTTACCATTACTAAATGTTAGGTCACTAACAATCAAATCATTTTTAATGAATGATTATTATTGTTGACTATGAGGTGTCTGGAAGGTTTGAGGTGAATAGGTCACTGAGTCCCAAAGCTGAGATATAGTGCGGGAATAATAGTAACGTATGTTACTGTAGATTTATTGCCTCGATGTCATACGAAGAACGAAAACGGGTCTATTCAGAGGTCCTATGGGAGAGGAATTTTGTTGATTCCTCCAGCTCGACCAGAGGAGGAAATGTTTCGATTCATGACAAGACAGAGGCTGAGCGGGCACCTATGGGTTGGAACCAGATGTGGTATGTTATCTCTGTACAGCTTTAAAGCGAATGCAGAGCGTCACTTGGCAGAGAATATATCCGGCTCCTGTTCTCTCCCAGGACGTCCTAGGCAAGTCTGGTTTGATGCTGATTTGTGTAATAAAACTATTATTTTAATCAAGTCAGCGTCAGCGGTCACTCCTTCATTCTTCAACACATCACACCCATAAAGAAACTACAAAGTCGCGTCACGAATCAGGATCTGTTGGGCCTCATCTGCCGATGCTGCCTGCTCCAGCGAACTGCCGCTCTCAGGGTGAGTGACCTCTCACAAAATTGAGCTGTTATGTGGGCTGGAGCAGTTGTGTTTTTGGCAAAGAGAGTGCACTGAGATTATGCGGAAATGGAGATGATGTGTTGATGTGTGAAGTGAGTTTCCGTCTAAATTGGGGTTAATTAAGATGTAAAAGACGTAAATAAGGGGAATAAGAGAATAATAAATGAAGAAAAAGAGAATTAAGTTGAAATAGAGAATAGACGAGAGAAATAAAAGTTAAAAGTTAAAAGTTGAAATACAGAATAGAGACGAGAGAAATAAAAGTTAAAAGTTAAAAGTTGAAATAGAGAATAGGGACGAGAGAAATGAAAAATGAAGTTAAAAGTAAAAGTTAAAGGCTTAAAAGATGTGGAGAAAGTAGAAATAAAAAAGTAAGTGTAGAATGGTAGAACTAGTAGCCAAAAGTTATTTAAATAACCATGCAAGATTAACGAAGACAGGGCCTGTATCTCGTTAAACCGTAAGACATGTATACATTAAATGCTGCGTGAAAGTTGGCCGAATGAAAATATAATATATAAAATTAAAATAAAATTATATGAATAAAGATGAAAAAGGTGAAAGTAAAGTGAAAAAGAGATAAAAGTTAAAAGCCTAAAGTAAGATGAGAAATATGAAAAGTGAAAAAGAGATAAAAGTTAAAAGCCTAAAGTAAGATGAAAAAGAGATAAAAGTCAAAAGTCTAAAGTAAGAAGACAAAGATAAAGTGAAATAAAAAGTTACAAGTTAAAGGCTTAAAGATGAAAAATAAAGTTTGAGAAGAAAAGTGAGGAAAAACAGGGCAGAACCTGCTCTGGAGAACTAATGAACATGCATGATGAGAGAATCTGATTAAAAAAAAATTTGTTAAAAGTTTGGCCAAAGTAAAAATTTAAAAGTCTGTCCAAAGTGAAAATTTTGAGGAAATTAGAAAAGAAAAAATGAGTCGACATTAAAACATAAAGCTAAGCGCTGTTAAAGTCTCTGGGGGATTAGATGTTCTGCTGGTCAGACATATCTTTTTCTTTTTTTCTTTTTGTGTGTGTGAGTGTGAAAGTGCCCCGGCTGCAGAGGTGTGAAGAGCTTTGTATAATGTTTTGTGTATGTGATATAGAATATATGTGTTATTAATAGGTATACATATGTGGTGAGCAGTTGAATAGTACATAAAGAGAAACATTTCTTGCCCCTTTAGGGATAAACATATATGAGCCTGTTTACGGACTTTGTAAAGTTGATAAAAATATATGAGCCTTTCTTTAAGGACTTTTGATAAATATATATGAGCCTTTTTCTTTAAGGACGTTTGATAAATATATATGAGCCTTTTTTCCAAGGATGTTTGTGCATTTGATAAAGGATATGAACCTTTACAGGACTTTATATAGTTGATAAAAAAATGAGCCTTCTGAAGGACTAGAGCCACAGTCTGCCTACACATACATGAACACATCCAGAAAAGAAAAGAAAATCTCCTGCTCTGAATTGGAAGGAGGATTTGTGATTTGTTTGATTGGCGTGTGGGTTTTTTCTTTTTCTTTTTATGCTTGGGGTGTGTGTGGCGGTGATTTCTGTGAGTCCTGTCTGGTTGAAAGAGCAGATGGTCTTGTTGGGGTGAAGGGAGACGCCTGTTCTTGATGCAAGAAAAGAGGTTTTGTGTTTCGGCTGCTGAGAGAAAACAGCTTTGATTTACGATTGGACGTAACTGCATTGAACTGGGCTGTCCCTACGGGAGCCAAAACAGGATGTTCAGTCGCTGACGACCAGTCCATACTGGAAGTCTTTGCTAAACTTAAGAGGTGGAGCAAGGGGTGGTGCTTCACACAAGAGTGGAATTTAGTTAACTCCTCCTGACAAGAGGGGCTTGTGAGCCCCCCCCCCCCCCCCCTACTCTTTTCTCTCAGTAGTGAGAAGAAAAAATAATAAGATAAAATAAAATTAAATAGATTAATAGAATAAAAATAATAAAATAAAATAAAAATAAGAAGATAAATAGAATAAAAATAACTAATTAAAAGTGATATCAGATTGACTAATATACTCTTTGGACTTTAAATGCATTGCATGATTAAAAGTAACCACTGCTTTATTTCAAGTGTGCGCAAAATATAAAAGCTGATAATGTATGTCACACTGAATTGTATTACAGTGTGTATAAGAATTTAGAGTGAGCCTAAGGCATTGAACTCTTCTGTTGTTCTTTTTCTTTTTTCTTTCTTCCTCTCTTTTACTATGCTGAGTGAAAGCTGGGGGAAAGACAGAGAAGATAGAATGAGTCTGAACTGAATCATCCATAGGGCAGATGACAAGACATCTGGCAGATCTTCACAGACACTGAGGCTTGCGGATGACAACGTTCTGGAATCCTGAATCCATCCAAACCAATTAAAGGCCAGTACGGTTTTATCCACAAACTCTTTCAACAAACCTCACCTGCATTTACCTATATGCCTATAAATTTAGTTATAATGAATGTGTTTAGCTTTTTTTCACATATGGGTTTGTAGTAGTTCTTTTTCATACCTTGCATTTGCAATTATTTAGTGAGAGACTTGGCAATAATTAATTGAGAGTATTATTGACTGATTAAAAGAGTATTATTGACTGATTGATTGATTGATCACATGTGGAAAAGCTGATTTGATTTAAATACTGTTGAGTTCTGTGAATATTGGTTTCATTATCTGGGTTTGATTTATCTATGCTGTTTTGAGAATGAACACTGATATAATTTTGATAATTGAACAAAAATGAGTGTGATCAGATGCATCAGATGGTGAAAAATGAATTGGCTTTCACAAGTGGGAAGCGATTGGTCTCCCTTGGGGTTGGCAAACTCAGCAGTTTTTGATGAGTGTGATTACATGGGGCTTTATAAACAAATTTTTAAATAATTCAATTTGATTTACAATAAAAGAAAAATAAGAGGGTCATTAGGATGTCAAAAATGGATACTAAAATTACAAAAGTAATCACTCCTATTGATGTAGTGCAAAAGAACAACCCCCTTATTAAAGATATTGCAAAAATATCAGGAAAATGGAGCAAGCGTTGGCCTGACATTGAACAACCATGGCCAGTGGAAGGAACTCTTAACCCAGATGTGATTAAAACAATGCAGGTGCTTGTGTCCACATATAAAGTAAATCAAAAGAAAGGCAAGAAAGGAAAGAGACGCACAGAGAAAAGACAAACAGAGCTTGGCATTCTGCAACTGTTTGCAAAGGACGGACAGACATGGTTCGAAGCTGCAAAGGAAAAAAGAGAACAAAGTAGACAAGAAATAAAGAAAAATGAAAAGTAAACAGAAAAATTGATGGAGAAGATTACTGCACCCTTCTCACATACAGCATCTTTACAGAAGCCGCCGCCTTATGAGAAGGTGGTGAAGCGCACTGATGTTCATCCCCAGCTCCCAGTGATTACACAGGAGGCCAACTATCTCTTCAAAGATGAGGATGAACAAATAATAGAGATGGGCAAGGCTAAAACAACCATGAAGATGTACCCGAGCTCCAACAGTACAAAGAAGAAGGAACAGGATCAGGAGACTCAGAAAACTCAACCAAATACAGTTGGTGGATAACAAGAAGAAGGAAAAGAAACAAGCTGTGGTTATGCAGAGCCAGTCACAACTAATAAATCAATTACCACCACAACCACAGCAAGGACAGATTCAGGTACTACCACCTGTGGTCTTCACTGTCTCCTTTCCACAGCCAGTTTTTGACCAACCACAAACGTGGAGAGGAAGAGGTCAAGGAAATTTAGGAAGAGGAAGAGGAGGAAATTTCCAACAGTCTCAAGGAGCGTGTCATAATTGTGGACAACAAGGTCATTTTGCACGTGACTGCTACAGGTTCAGAGGAGGCTTCAGAGGAGGCTTCAGAGGACAACCACAGCCACCCAGGGGACCAGCGAACCCTTACAGGGGTCCGGAACCCGGTTTCTAGGGGTGCCCAGAAGACTCGAAAGGGAGGTGTCAGCTGGTAGTATCAGGGCAGGAGCAAGATCCAAATATAGAGGTGAAAATAAATTATAAGCCATTGGAAGTAATGGCAGATTGCGGAGCAGCTTTCACCTGTGTTCGGCCTGAAGATGCTATACATCTCCCCATGTCTGACCAATTGGTACGGACAATCGGATTTGAGGGTGTGAAACAGCTGATTCCTCTCACAAAACCAATTGAGCTCTGCTGTAGAAATCGGAAAATCACGCTACCTATTTTGGTGTCAAAACAAACGCCCATTGCACTCTTGGGAAGAGATGCTATGTGCAAACTAAATTGTACAATACGGTGTACACCGGACGGCTGTCTGGTGGATGTGCCACCTGATGTCTACCACCAATTTTTTATCGCACCAGAGACCGAGACTTCGTCAGTATATTGGATTGGAAATCTTAGTCCAGAGCTATTAGAGCCAGCCAAGATGTGGGAGAAGTTCATTGTGGCAAATATGCCTGATGCTAAGCCCCCTGAGTATCCACATCACTGCACGCTGAAATATTTCAAGAAAGCTGACCAATTGGATCCAGAAGAATGGTTGAGTAGTCAACCAAGCATGTTCCGTTGACCTCATGCTGTATAATTGTGGGACCACAAGGAGCAGCTATGAAGATAAACACCAATGAATATCTTGAGAGAGAGTATGACATTGTGAAAAGTGTGCCACATGTGACTTTAATGGTGGCTGAAGGATTTGGGCAGAAGCATATAGGAGAAATGATGGCAGAAGCTGAGGAAGCCATTTTTTCACCAATAATGGAGAATCTTGCTATCTGGATAAGTGAAGAACAGAAGTTCATGAAAATCCTGATTTCAGCTCAAGGACAAGGACAACCACAAGTGATACAGATGACACATGAGTCAATGTTTAGCGCTAAATTGGACTCAGACAGCATGAGAGAGGAGATGCTGCAACAAATTCCAGAATGTTTGTGGTCACGACATAGTACTGACATCGGACTTGTGAAGTCAGCCCAACCGGTGAGAGTTGAACTGGGACCAGGAACCAAACCTCCTTGGAAGAATCAATACCCACTGAAGGAGGAGGCAATCAAAGGGATTGAGCCACAAATTGAAGGACTGTTAAAAGCAGGTGTAGTGGAAATATGTTTGGATCCTCAGAGCAATACGCCTATATTGCCTTTAAAGAAACCAGATGAGTCCTATCGCTTGGTACATGATTTAAGAGCGATAAATGAAGTGGTGCAGGATTTTCCAGCAGATGTACCGGATCCACATACCTTGTTAGCCCAAATTCCTCCAGAGGCAACACACTTCACAGTGTTGGATTTGTGTGGAGCATTTTTCAGTGTTCCACTGAGCGAAGAAAGTCAAGGATTGTTTGGATTCACATACAAAGGACAAACCTTCAAGTACAAGAGGCTCCCTCAAGGATTCAAACATAGCCCTCACATTTTCAATAAAGTGTTGCAGGATGACTTGGCTGGGATTGATCAGATCTTGAAAAGTACTGTCATTCAGTATGTGGACGACGTCGTCATCTGTTCACCAGATAAGGAAACGTGCCATGAGGACTCAATCAAACTGTTACAGATATTGGCAGAAAAAGGACACAAGGCCTCTCAGAAGAAGCTACAATATTGTCAAGAAAAAGGCATTTATTTGGGTCAAACAATAACCCATGGACACAGATGCATCTCTGAGAGTCATTTGGAAGCCATTCGAACGGCACCAAAGCCTAGAACAGTCAGAGAGATGATGACATTTCTTGGCATTGCGGGATATTCTTCAGCCTGCGTAGAAGATTATGCCTGCCTGACAGGGCCTTTGAGAGCCATGATAAAAGATACTGGGAATGCTCAACTCCATTGTAACCTCACCTGGACGCAGGAAGGTCTTATGGCATTTGAAACGATCAAACAGAGGCTACAAGAAGCTCCAGCACTAGCACTGCCAGACTACTCCAAGAACTTTTTGCTGTATGTGGCTACGTCCACTGGAGGCAAATATGCATGTGCAGTTCTTTGTCAGCCAACAGGTACAGGGACAATCCCTCAACCTGTTTCGTATTATTCTACTGCCTATTCAATAGTAGAATCGGGGCTACCAAGGTGCTACAGAGCAATGGTGGGAGTTTATCTAATGTATGAGAAAGCATCATCAGTAACTATGGGTTACCCAGTGACAATTCTTACCCATCATAGTCTTAGAAATCTTTTGAACTTCGGTAAATGTACATTATCTATGTCTAGGCTAAGAGACTATCATAGGCTCTTAGAGCAGGCAGATGTCACCTTAGTAAGGTGTGTCATGGTAAATCCAGCTGAGAATTTACCAACACCAGGGGATGGAGAGCCACATGATTGTATTCAGGAAGTAGAGAGATATGCAAAGCTCAGATCAGACTTGCAAGCTCTCCCACTGCATGTGTCAGATGTGGAGTATTGGACTGATGGGTCCTGCTATCGAACAGGAGACACATTGAGTGCTGGTTATGCAGTAATCAAAGCAATTATGGTTGGACCGAGGGGCCACACAAGATTCTGCTGGTCCGTGGAGAAATGATGAAGGACTGATGGTAGCACCCCCGACCTACTAGGTCTGATGATTCAGGAAGCACATGGGTTAGCCCATGTTGCAAGGGGGGAGGTAAGGAGAAAAATCACGAAAGAGTATGGTTTTTGGGCACCGTACTTGCTTGAGCAAATTGATTATGTCATAGGCAGATGCACAATCTGTCTTAAAAATAATGTTCGGAGGGGTGTGTTGAGTCCACCCGGTCACATTCCAACTCTGACAGGTCCTATGCGTGAGTTGGTTGTGGATTTTGTTGACATGATAAGACCAATAGGAGGTAAAAGATACATGTTAGTCGTCGTGCATAGATTTTCACGGGGGACTGAGGCATGTCCAACAAAGCGTAAAGATTCTCAGTCAGTTGCCAGGCCAAGTTCTTGTGTCGTGAGGTCATAAGCAGGTGGGGACTTCCAGATCGGATATCCTCAGATAATGGGAAAGAGTTCGTGGATAGAACAGTAAAATTAATTCTGCAAAAATTGGGAATTAAACAACGTTTAGGAGCTGTTTATCATCCACAAAGCCAAGGAGTTTGTAAAAAAATGAATGGTGTGCTGAAAAATCGCATTGTTAAAATCTGTCAGCATACAGCTCTGAATTGAGTAGAGGTGTGTAGTTAGGAGCTAACAGTAGTAGAGAAAGACCCATTCGAAATATCTGATTCCATCATTTACTCAACACTATTGTTAACGAGGAAAATGCATGGATAAAGGGGGGAAAAGGAAAATGTTAATCATATATTGGAATAAAGTATAATGCAAAAGTGAAATCATTATACTGTATTTGATGTTTGTGCAAGATACTGGCTGGTGATTCTTTCTTTCAGGACCAGTCAGAGGATGGCTGTGTCCACAGATCCTAACAGCCTAATGGACTTGAACACTCAAACATGGACACTCAAAAATGGAGGATGAAAATGGACGGCGGACCATGAATGAGGACATCATGATCAGGAGTGTCGAGTGAAATATCATTAAAAGTTGATGGTGTTAAAAAAGCAACAGTTCAATACATACATATGTGTCCTGAATGTTTTTATAATATTGGAGTTTGTTTACTACAATGTAACCTGTATTATTGATGAATATCCTGTACTCTACGCTAGATATTTTTAGCAAGACATATTACATATTACTTTGATTTGCTATTATTTTCTTTGAGTTGTCTGTAGTAGGATGAAGTGAATACATTGGGACCTCAGGTATTTTCTTTTTTGCGGTTTTTGAGGGACATTGGTGCTAGGCAGGGAAAGGTCCACTGGAAGGTCCGATGGGTCGACCAGCCTGACTTTGGACAAATTATTTGATTTATTTCTGAGGCTCTAAATGATTCATTTATACGTACCATCCTATACAGTTTTCTGAACCCTTCGTCTTTTTCTGTTAATTGATTTGGAGTGCCTTAGGTGGTTGCCTGGGGCAGAGGGACTGTGAGAGAATTTTTCTGTCTTGATTGATTGATGGATGTTCTAAGAAAGGAAGCTGCCAGATGGGTTTTTCGCTCTCACACTCCACAAATTTGCTGTATTGCTACGACTAAGCATGGCCAGAAGGGTATATTATAACCAATTGTGTTTGTTATTAAGTGATTTCTATTAAGCCAATTAACATTGTATGTTCAATTACTCTTCTCTCTGTCGAGACTTTGTATAGTCTCGAAGGGGGGAATATGAGGTGTCTGGAAGGTTTGAGGTGAATAGGTCACTGAGCTCCCAAAGCTGAGATATAGTGCGGGAATAATAGTAACGTATGTTACTGTAGATTTATTGCCTCGATGTCATACGAAGAACGAAAACAACAATGGGTCTATTCAGAGGTCCTATGGGAGAGGAATTTTGTTGATTCCTCCAGCTCGACCAGAGGAGGAAATGTTTAGATTTATGACAGGACTGAGGCTGAGCGGGCACCTATGGGTTGGAACCAGATGTGGTATGTTATCTCTTTACAGCTTTAAAAGCGAATGCAGAGCGTCACTTGGCAGAGAATATATCGGGCTCCTGTTCTCTCCCAGGACGTCCTAGGCAAGTCTGGTTTGATGCTGATTTGTGTAATAAAACTATTATTTTAATCAAGTCAGCGTCAGCGGTCACTCCTTCATTCTTCAACACATCACACCCATAAAGAAACTACAACTACAACCTTGATTTTATGCTTTTAACAGAAATTTGGTTAGATGAAAATAGCACTACTAAAAAGCAACACCAAACTGAGGCCAGGAAGAATTCCTGGCCAAAGCCTACTCCCCCCACACGACCAAGCGGAGAACAAAAATAAAAACAAAATGTTTGAAGCAGACTCTGACACAGGGTTACTATACCTAAAATGACATACTCTGACCCAGGGTTCCAGTACCTGAAATAATAAAAACACTGGACTCTGAAACAGGGTTCCCATACCTTATACAAACAAATGTAAATAAAAAAAAATGAACAGGTCCCTTTCCAGAGTAGCTGGGTCCCCGGAGCATCACAGTCGACCGACCTCCTTCCCCCAGGGTGACGACAGACTGCCCCCTCCTCCTTGCCGGAGCGCGGGGTCTTGGGCTGCTGCGCTGGCTGGTGATGGTGTGGCCGGACTTGGCTGCTGTGGGGGCTGCTTGGAGAGGTGGCCTGGCTGCTGGGCTGCTGGATGGTCCCGGTGGTGGCTGCTGGGTGGAGGAGCTAGCTACAGCCTTGTTACCCATCGTGGTTGCTGCAGCTGCCTCTACCCGAGTCCTCCACCAGATCCCTAGGTGCTGCTGCTGAAAGTCGGGAGAGGGTTGGAGCTAGGGCCGCCTGTTAACCTGCTGGTGGCTCCAGGGCATCTTCAGACATGCACAGAGACACAGACGACGATGGGTTGTAGAAATCAGTTTATTGCAGAGAGGAGGCTAGGTGGAATTAGCCAGGAGCAGATGGAACATTTCATGACAGGGCTCTTCTCCTGAGTGAGTGTGAAGATGGGGGTTTAAACCTGCTGCTCATTAGCCCAGCCAATGAGCAACAGGTAGACAGCCACCCTGGTCCAGGTCAGGTGTGGCTGTTCAAACCATCCCATCTCCACACCACACCGCCATCTACTCAGATCAGTTCAACTGCACTAAGGTCGATCTAGGAGAGTTTTCTTCTTTTGAATATCTGGCTTTTGTCCTTAAGGCTGAAATTGCTTTCAATTACAATCCGATCAATACACTGAAGAAAGGGATGTTGGAGAAATTCTCCTGCGTGGCCGGTGAGGTTAATCTGCCCGCTACAGGAATACAAAACTGAGAGTGTTCTAAACAGTCTACCCCTATTGCTGACAAAGAGGGCTTATACCAAAGAGAGGTTGTGTGCCATTGGTCAGGTGTCATTTACAACATTGTGCCCCTCAACCATCTCCTCTGATGTTACCCTCAAACAGTGATTTAACAGTCAAACTCTGGTCTTCACAAAAGGTTGGTTGAGGATGGAATGTGATCTGGTTTTTCAATACTACAATTGTCATTGTTGAGAAAGAACAGTCTCTTTACATAACTCTGGGAGGCTCCTTAAAAACCCAGAGGCAATGTTTCAAAACCACATCACATAAATAAGGCTATTGTCCTATATAAAACAGGTAAAACATCATTCAAATTGTTGATCATAAGCATTTTTCTCTCACACTCCCTTATTTTGTTCCTACTGGAACAACACCTCAAGCAAAATGCAATAATGCTAAAATGTCATAATTGAGGCAAAGGGATCCGAAAATTACATAAAAATTGAATACAATACAATTATACTGCAGAGTTATCCTCAAATTCTATCTTATTGGAATCTACTGGGAAAACACATCTGTTACTAAATTTAACTATATAAACTTATAACCAAATATTCCAGATAAAATTCAAGGATACCTCAAATTGGCCAAACACCTCTTCTCACATTTGACTAGAGAAGAGTAAAAGACCATTAAGGGTTATCTACACTATAATATGACAACCCAAAAGAAAAAAAACCCCAGTCTTACAGAGAAAAAATCCTGTGTGAAACCAGTCTACAATTCTAACTAGAAAACAAAAAAATCATGGAGAAACAAATAAACATGGAGATATTCCACAAATACATAATGATATGCAGATTAAGCAATGGTTATCACTTAATAATGACAACAACAAAATCCATTGTGTGAACATAATGACCAACACATCCTATGTATGTGAGGATGTCATATGTGAGGATAAACATAATTAGACAAACATCTTCACATTTGAACATCTCAGTGTCTCAACTCAACTCAACTCAATTCGTCATCATTATAAGGTGGTTTCCAATAATCTAGTGGTATGGAGAAAAACTGTACCGCCATCATATTAGTAATCATCTTAAAAAGGACAGGTATTATACAGGCTAGACAGCAACATAGCATCAAACACATTATCACTACAGGTGCAATATTTTTATGAGTTTTATGAGAAATCCATGGTCCCAATGTATTTCTTAGCCAAGTAAATGGGTCCCAGGTGTCAGCTTGATCTTTCATTAAATCATCACTTAACTCTTTCATAGCTTTTAAGGCTAAGGACAAGTTCCCTGATTCTACATCATTGGCAGGAAAGTGTGTAAAACACGACTCACCTATCATAGCACATACATCTCCCTGAGCAGCACTCATTATGTTTAGTGCCATACGATCCTGGAGAACCATTAAACGGATCAAAGTTAATTCTGCTTCTTCTGCTAGGATAGTTGCATTAATGAACAGTAACAACCTATAATGTATGATATTTAGCCACTTAGAGGCTGTAGATGCACCAACGGGTGCTAATACAGACGTAGAAAAATGTTCTGCTCCACCTACAATCTTATACTCAGCTGGAACTGATGTCACGGACATACTGTATATGTTCCTGATCGTCTTACACAGACAGCTTGATGGTTCTTGGTCAGATTATACATGTAAATTGGCATATCTAACATAATTTGTGTGCAAATGCCAGTCCAGTTCTTGGCCAGACTTCCATACACCATGTGTCCACATAAGTTCAAGTTCAAGAGATTATGTGTCACATACATACCAATAGATGTCAGGAATTGTTGCTTGTCCCATTATATAAATTATCTGAGTTTGGTTACATGCTGTTGTTATCCCCACTGGAACTCCAGGGTAACAGTTACTTCTTCTATCCGAACAAATGGATTGAAAACACAAGGGGTGAATAATTCCAGCACATGAATGGACTATAGTTGAGGAGGCTAGAGCAACTGTTACAGTAGTAACCAATCTTCTCCATGCATTAGTGCAATGCAATTGTCCTTCAGAAACATTATAGTGGAATACTTTAATCAGTTCACCGTTTTGCTTCATTTCAACAGAATGTGACGTATCTCCATCAATAGGATTATATATTAGTTTAGTCATATTAATATAGGTTGGAAAATTTGTAGCCCTTGCTAAACATCTAGATTCTTCCCATGATGTTGATATAGGTGAGAGGAGGAATTCTTCTTTAACGGAATGATTTAAAAATCTCCGCCACATATTTTGTTGAAATGAATGTCCAATGGAGTCAACATTTAAAATTCAAGATTCAATTCGTCACATACATATACATACATACATATATGCAGTGAAATGTAATGCAACGCACCCGGAGATTACACACAATATGTCCTAGACTGAACATGGTAGCTACCTAAGAAAATGTCTTTCTATTAGACCAACTAACTTATTCCTAAAACGTAATACAGTGAGTTGATTACTTATAGAATAGAATAAAAATATATAGAATAAAATAAAATAAAATAAAATGGAATAGATAAAGGGAATAGGCTTACGTGTTTGGGATAGACTTATGTATATGGGATAGGCAATTATGTAAATACAGATATGTGCATTAAAGTGGCATGTGAATGAAGTGAGGTAGTGTTTGTGGGATAATACAGCACAGTATACAACAGTACGGCGCAGCAATGCGGTAACACCGAACAACCCACAACAGTGACACAGTATGCGGTACAGTATGCTACATACAGTACAGAAGGTAGTGGAGCCTATGTGTGTGGCTCAGTGAGGACCCCTGGTGAGGTCAGCATCGACAGTTCTTATGGCTTGCGGGAAGAAACTCAGTCTCTCTGTTCTTGCTGTGTAACTGTGGAGGCGCTTGCCCGACCGCAGCAGCTGGAACAGTCCGTTGTTGGGGTGGTGAGGATCCTTCATGATCCTGCGAGCCTTCCTGACGTCATGCACGGACACTGAGAGTGTGTGCTCATCCCCAGCGGTGTAACTCCAATTTGCCGGCAAGCTAGCGGTGCTGTTGCCAGACTCAAACCGTGCATAAAAGGAGTTCAGGAGTTTGGCTAGGGAGGCGTCCACACTCGTGGCTGGGGAGGAGCTGCTCTTGTAGTTTGTTATCGTCCGCAGCCCCTCCCACAAGCGTCTTGTGTCCCCCTGCTCCATCTGTAGCTCCACAGTCTCTCTGTATCTCTGTTTAGCGTCCCTCACCGCCCTCCGCAGATTGTAAGATGCCGCTTTGTAATTGTCCATATTTCCGGATACAAGACCGTCGTTGTAAGCGGCCGTGCGAGCATTCAGAGCGCAGCGGATGGATTTGTCAACCCACGGTTTCTGGTTTGGAAATATCCGAACTTACACCGTGAGAACGATGCTGTCCGCTAACGTAGCCATGAAGCTCACCGCTACGTCCACAAACTCACTGACGTCACTTGAACTTGATTGGAACATGTCCCAGTCCACGTCAGCAAGTGCGTCCTGAAGCGCAGCCTCTGATTGGTCCGTCCACCACTTCACTTCCCTCGTCACCATCAGTTCTTGCGCGATCAGAGGCCTGTAAACGGGAACCAGCGAGATCGTAGCGTGGTCCGATTTCCCGAAAGCAGGGAGCGAGACGGTCTTGTATCCGTTCTTGTAAGGTGTGTAGCAATGGTCCAAAGTTATATCTCCCCTGGTGGCACACGTGATGTGTTGGTGGAAATTAGGCAGAACTTTTTTAAGGTTTGCTTTGTTAAAGTCCCCAGTCACCACCACAGCCGCGTCGGGATGTTTGTTTTGAAATCCGCACAACAAGTCATACAGGTCCAAGAGTGCTGTGTCGGTGTCCGCTTGCGGTGCTGAATTCCCGGGGGAGATAAAATGGACGGCATAATATTGTCAGCTGTTCCAGGTTCAGCGAGCAGGAGCGGGGGAGAGACTTGGTGTTCTTAGGGTAACACCAGCGGTTGTTTACCAAGAGGCAGACGCTTCTACCTTTGGATTTCCCCGACTCCCCCGATCTGTTGCCGCGGAACACGGAGAAGGACTCTGCTGGACTTCTGGCTTCGTCTGGCACCAGTGGGTTCAACCATGTCTCCGTCAGGCAGAGAACGCAACAGTTCCTCGTGTCTCGTTGGAATTTAATCCTCGCTCGAAGTTCATCCATCTTGTTCTACAGAGACTGAACGTTGGCAAGAAGGATGCTTGGCAGAGGTGGACGGTAAGGTTGCGTCCTCATTCTGACCCGAATGCTTCCTCCGTGGGCCAGCTCGTGGAACAGCGGCTCCATTTTTGTTGTTGTTGTTGTTGTTG
Organism: Zeus faber; assembly: GCF_960531495.2. NCBI lineage: Eukaryota > Metazoa > Chordata > Actinopteri > Zeiformes > Zeidae > Zeus > Zeus faber. Next base: position 28,766,601 of record NC_137194.1, on the reverse strand, counting down.
TTGTTGAGCATGTTCGCGCGTAGAATTTCAGTCGACCACTCTACTTCCACGGATAAAAAGTCCCAAAGTTGTTTATTCAGGGAAGTTTTTATATCCACGAGTGCATCGCTGCCATAAGAGATAACTGCCGATGCTTTTTTGGCGGACATTATTATAAAAAACTGAAAAAATACTAAAATATGCAAAAGTCGACCAGAGTGCCAGCGCAGGCGACCACAAGGGGCGGTGCCACTATCACCATCCCACACCATGGGTGGACTACGTTAGTGACAGAACGTTCATTTCTCACTTGGGGCTCTTCTTCTGATTCTGATGTGAGTGAGAGTGGGACGGGGGAGCGGCTATTTTTTAAATCTCGCTGTGAACTGTGTTCCAGGGAGGGATGATTAACAGGACGATGGCAATGATGATAAGAAGGATGATCACACAGACGTGACCAATCTTTTCCTGTTGACGGGACATTATCCTTTTCAAGGACAAGTACTGTAGTGGCATATCCTCTTCGTGGAGACAGCGGTTACTAGCACAAATCCTGCTAGTATTGTGAACTCAGTTCACGTCCGATCTTTCTCTGTTGTTGTCGTTTATCTGGTCCTCCTGAAGGTTGCGGGCTTTCTTGCAATGAGATGCGTGTACCCACATTGGTCTTTCTGCCACCTTAATTGCTACTTCGGTGGTGAAGAGGATCTGGAATGGTCTATGAATCTGGCAGAGTTCCAGCTTTTCCTCCGGAAGTCGCGAATCACCACCCAGTCACCATGGTCCTTACCATGTGTCAAATGAGCAAAGTAATGAAAAAGTTGGCGTTGGAGGTATGGTTTCCCCTCCTGGACCATGCCAAATGTCTTTGTCGCAGTAACCTTTTGCCTTACACAACAACAGTTCAGTGTGGGATGCCTATTTTTGGAGGCAAACAAGGTTAGTAAAGAAATCCGAGTCCTCTCCATCGGCATGAGAGATGACCATTATAACACAAGCAGTGTTAGATACAGCGGCGGTTTTGACGGCTGCATCAGCACAAGCGTTACCTTTAGAGATGGGGTCAGAGGCATTAGTATGAGCAGCACATTTACAAATAGCAATTTGAGCTGGGAGGTTGATGGCGCCAAAGGGTTCTTCACAAAGTCAGCATTAGCAATGAATTTCCCAGCGGAGGTTAAGAACCCTCTGTGGCGCCAAAGAGCACCACAATCAGTTACAACCCCAAGTGCATAATGACTGTATAAATATTTACACTTTTTCCTTTGGCAATAATGCAAGCACTGGTTAAAGCAAACAATTCTGCAGCCTAGGCTGAAAGATGCCCAGGGAGCCTGGCAGATTCCAGTGTCTCAAAAGAAGTCACAACCGAATATGCCACAAGCAGGTCACCAGCCGGTGACCTCTGTGCAGACCCATCCACAAAAAGTTCCATATCATAATTTACAAGAGCTTCAGCAGCAAGATCTGGGCAGGGCGAAGCCACAATGGCTATCGCTGCCAAGCAATCATGCGGAAGAGTGGCTGGATTAAGAATGGTGCATCGCTTCAAGTTGACATGCAGAAGAGGGAGCAGCACATGATGATGGAGAGCTGTTGCTGGAGAGAATTGAGCCTTTTTACTCTGTAGCAAGATAGAGGCTACAGCATGTGGTACTAAAACAGTAAGTGGACGGTAGGCCACAAGAGAGGCAGGTGCAGCTACTGCCATAGATGCAACACTCACGGCACGCATACAAGCAGGCAAGCAACTTCCATAGCACCAAGTTTCTGAGAATAATGTGCAACGGGATGTAATTTATCTCCATGGAATTGCAACAAAACAGCAGACATAAAGCCATCCTTCTCATCAACCGTCAAAGTGAAAGGGCGCGTCATATTCGGCAAACTCAAACATGGGGCAGATGTAAGAGCCTGTTTAAGAGCAACAAAGCTTTCCTCTGCCTCAGGGCTCCAGCCAACTCTATCCGACAATGACAACCCCTTCCCATGAGCGATTGTTAATAATGGCTGGGCAAGTATCTCATAATCCACAATCCAACAGTGACAATAACCACAACAACCTAAAAAGGCCATCACCTGCCTTTTAGTCTTTGGTTTATGTATTTCCAAAATGGCGACAACTCTAGAGTTGCCCAGGGTGTGACCCTGTGATGAAATGTCATGACCCAGATAATGAACGTTCTTTTGTGCCAGCTGGAGTTTAGTTTTAGAAACCTTGTGTGGCAGATTCACCACCATAGACAGAGACAACAAGGGGTTGCGAAGACCAGTTAATTGTAGAGATGAGGCTAGGTGGAATTAGCCAGGAGCAGACGAAACATGTCATGACAAAGGGCTCCCATCCTGAATGGAGTTTTTAAACCCGACGCCCGTTAGCTCAACCAACGAGCATCAGGTGTGGAAGAATTCCTGGCCAAAGCCTACCCCCCCCCCCCAATCATCTACATATTGGATCATTGTGCTGCCATTCATAAATTCAAAACCAGCTAAATTTTCACCTAATGTAACAGAGAACACTGCTGGAGACTCTGCATATCCTTGTGACATGCGAGTCCATGTGCAACGTTTCCCTTGAAAAGTGAAAGCTAACCAAGATTATGAGTCCTCAGCTACTGGGATGCTAAAGAAAGCATTTGCAAGGTCAGTAACAGTGAAACATTTTGATGTACCCGGGACTTGAGACAAAATCGTAGTGGGATGAGAAACAACAGGCGCCCTGCGGTGAACACTGTCATTTACAGTGTGCAAATCCTGAACAACGCCACAAGACTCCATCCAACTTCTTAACAGGCAGTATCGGTGTATTGCATGGAGATGAGGTACACGGTACAACAATGCCTGCTTCTAAGAGCGATTCAAACACTGGGGTTATACCTAACACAGCGTCTGGTTGCAATGGATATTGCGGTTTATGCGGTCGATAGGAGGATTTTGGTGTGACCACAAGGGGAGTTTCCCCTTCCATTAGTCCAACATTTTATTTGGTTCTGGCCCAGAGTATCTCTGGCATGCCCCTCTAATGCAGTGTGTTCCTCAGCGTTAAAGTTAGCAAAAGTCCCTGTTGCGTTTTCTTTTGTCATAATAACAAGGATGAGATGGATTGATTGTACACCTGTTAAGGTGGATTGATAAGGAAAGCACCAAACATTACCTTTTGGGCTAAATTGACTCACGTCAGGATGCACCTGCCAATCTGTTATGCTAGCACATTTGGCAACCCACAAACACAATGCTACTATGCCATACAACAAACACACAACACTCTTTCAAGCCGCCCTTGGGGTTATCCTTATCTTCACACAAGGTTGGTTGAGGATGGAATGTGATCTGGTTCTTCAATACTACAATTGTCATTGTTAACAAAAAACAGTCTGGGAGGCTCCTTAAAAACCCAGAGGCAATGTTTTAAAACCACGTAACATACAAAAGGCTATTTTCCTCTATAAATCATGTAAAACATCATTCAAATAGTTGATCATATGCATTTTTCTCTCACAGTGGCCAAAAAGATGTTAAGTGGTAATTCATCACCATGATGCGGATCATGGTGATGATTTACCACTTAACATCAGGTACTTTACTTTACCACTTAACATCAGGTACTTGAAAGCCACATCAATAGCTCTGTCCAAAAACTCTGAAAGGAAATGGAGAAAGTCTGGACACAAAATCTGGTCCATCGTAGCATTTATAAAGAATAGTTATTTGTATATAACAATGCTGTACATGCTGCAAGAAAATCAAACCACTGTTTAAGAAACCACAAGTGGGGACTGTGGGGTCACAGGTAACTACAGGCCCATATCAAACCTTACTTTTTATGTAAGGTACCTGCAATCTTGCCCGTCACGCTCCTGCCCTGGCACGAACTTTAGAACACATACACTCTTGCACAAATCTTACTCCAAGCAACACTCCACCAGACCAGGGTCTGCGTGGCAGGAGGGGTGCGAGTGATTTGATTTGACATGCTTGAAGGACTCCCCACGCCCCACAATTTTGACTGCAAATATCAACAGCACACATTGAGCGTTGGGGTTTCCAGGGTGGCGGGGCGCTGGTGGGATGGTGTGGGGTATGGTTGGCAGGGAGCCTACCCGGCCGCCCCCCAGCCAGCTGGGGTCGGGTCCTTACGGCTTGCGCCTGGTGGTTTCTGGCCTGCTGTGACCATCTATGCCATCGGCAGATTTTTTCTCAGACCAAAGGGCAAAAAACTTCCTCGAAAGATTAAGGGACCGTCTTCTTTCCTACAAGGCTCCGTGGGCAGCGATCAGACCCGCAAGACATCGATCCGGGTCTTGGCCTTTCCGAGCGTGGACTTACCGTCAATCACTGCCTTCCGCCATGTTTGAAATAATTTGTGTGGTGATATTTTGATTGAAGTCAAAACATACAAACATATTTGTGATCACCAATCTATTCATCCCCCTTTATTCGAACCTCACTAGTTTTAACATACTGGTAAACAGCGGCACCTGAGGGAAAAATACTTAATGTAAAAGTGGAAAAAGTACCTGAAAATACTCGAAAGCCACACTTGAGTAAAAGTTGAGATACAGGTACTCCTCACTTAACGACCTGCCTGTTTAATGACCGTTCGGACTTACGACCAGCTCTCCGACCAGTCAGTATTGTGCACTGCGTACAATACTGCAGCCTCTCAGCGTCAAGCATCTCATCGCGCACCACCGTTCTCAGTCTCGTTCCCCAGTCTGTCAGTATTAACTACACTAACGTTTGCAATCGCCACGCCCCCTTACCGTGAAATAACACGGGTCCTCGCTTATCGGCCAGTTCGCTTAACAACCTGGTTGTAAGAACGGAATTTGTCGTTAAGTGAGGAGTACCTGTATCTTACTAAAAAAATACTCTGGTAACAGCGAAAGTCACTCATTACAATAATACTTCAGTAAAAGTGGCTGATATTAAAGTACTTTAGGTACTTATGTATCAAAAGTAATTTTATGATATTAAATGTACTTAAGTATCAAAAGTAAAAGTAATAATGTGAAGAAAAAAAAAGCCAGACTTTTTTTTGCCCTGATTTTTTTCTGGTTTCCATATTTATCAGTAAGCATAGCACTTATATAATGTAAGAAGCATCTTTCACTCCAACATGAGAAAGCATTTGTTGTAAATATGGCCCCAGGTGTTGCTCCATCAGTCCTAGTCCTAGGTGTATCTGAAAGCACACAAGCACAAGTGGGACGACCCACGGCGAGAAGGACCCTTTCAGATAACTTTGCTTACCCCCACTGCAGCTTGTGTCCGAGGAAAGAACGTGTGGTTCCATTTGACCCACTGCATGCCAGCCCAGGAACCCAGTTGTCCTCTCAACGAGATTGCACATCAGAAAGGGAAAGGGACAGAAAGAAAGGCAGAAAGGGACAACCCCAGGAACTGATCAGACAGCGAGCCCAAACCTTCATCAGCCAAACCTAAGTAGTTTTCACCCATACCCTGCATTAGGATGACGGCTCCACACAGCGCGGCTAAACGGTGGCCCCCCTTCAGGAACATTTGCGGACTACGAGGCACCTCGTTGTTCCTTATGGTATTCACGTTCCTAATAGTCGTGGAAATTCTGTGGGTACACGTGCAGCCCCCGTAAACTACCAGAAATCAGCCAGGAATTACACCGGCCCCCGAAATACCCCCAATACCGCCGCTAATCTTACCCAGACCCTAATTTGAATCCGTCGTGCTTTGTCTATTGACCAAAATGTAACTCCTGAAGCCCCATTCGAACTCGATCTAAACAGCTGGTGGAACAAAAACATAATGCATTCCAAGCCCTAGGCAACTCCAAATCCTCCTACGTGTGTTTCTGCCCATGGCCTCACTTGACTGTAGGTCTTTTATCTGAGCTCCAATTAAACTTCTCTCCCTCTCTCTAACTCTGTAACTTTCGGTTTCGATATTGTGCTGTACTTTTCCATTTACTTTTTGTGCCGTCCTCCCAGTTTTTCCACTCGTGTCCTATAATGCTAAGAGAGAGCGGCCTCCCGGGTTTATATCATGATATCAAGACCAGTGTGCACCATAGCTCTGTACCTGTTCTAATATATCTGCATAAGTACTCTACGAACCCTTTACTGACTCTGTGTGTTCTTTCCTCAGTCATATTGTCAGTAAATTACAGGCCGTCACTAATCAGTCCCATTGGCGCTGATTGGCCAGACCTGGCTGGGAAAGTTTTCATATGTGCTGTTTATCTTACAGTGAGGGGAAGGCGTGTTGCGAAAGACGAGACCCTGCAGACCAGATCGCAACCCAAACGGACCCTGACACTGATCAATTATTTACTGCCATTAATAAAAACCCCTCCGTGTCGGCACCTCACTGCCTGAAAATCTCCATCTCTCTCCCTGAACCCGTATCAGTGGGTAGAGTGTCCCAGGAATGGTGGAGTCAACAGGATGGAAGAAGCACTGGAGACGAATCGCTGGAGGACGAGCGCGACTTCTTCCGCTGCCAGCTGAACAGCATCATCTCCAGCGTGAGCTACCGGGATGGCAGGGCGGACCCGTTGCGGGCAGCAAAACTCCCGGCCCCTGACTCTGGGTCTCTATCTCTTCCGACAATGGCAAGGAGGTTTGTTGTTTATTGTTAATTGCTTATCAAAAACTTACTGGGTCTCTGTTAATGGGCATGACAAAACTCTAAACTGTAGCAAGGCTACAGTCAAAATTGACAAATGTCAGTATAGTATCTGATATTCAGATGTTTGTCTCTGACAATGGTTAAAGTTGCATTAAGCGATATGTCTGATCATGAAATTGAATTTGAAGACTTTTGTAAGGTATCGTAGCTCCTCATTAGGCATGACAAGTTATTACATCCACTATGCTCATGCAAGTGTTTCCCAAATGATTAATTCTCAGCAAAACTGTGCTTTTGGCTACTTCTCGGCCACCGCAGGTCGATGTAAAATAATTTCTTGGAAGAAAGTGCGGAAAGGTGGCAAACATTTCTGTTCATTGGTACCATATTGTGCAATTGACACCAAATATCTAAGTGTTACTTTATGGAGTGAATAATAGTGAGGAAATACCAAGTACAATGGTAAAACCTTTCCAAAAGTGGAAGACAAGAAGGGAAAGCTACAAGAACCTTTTTTTTTTTTATATTATCTTAAAACCTCCATCCAGCCAAGGAAAACAAATGGAATTTGATCCCTTACCTCCTAGAGAGATGTGAGGAGCACAGCCCAGAGGCCTGATTGCAGTACTGGTAAGCTCTGAGCCACAGGCTGAAGGCCCGGACCACATTGCACCTTACCAGCCAAAAAAACACAGCCTCCTGCATCTGCCTCTGTACTCGACATGCTGAAAACGACCAAAGAGGACATTTGTGCATTTGGACCGTTTTACTTGAAAATTTCATTCGAAAAACGTAGAGAGAATTTGAATTGTCGGAAGAAATGTCTCTCTCGTGATAAAGCACTCAATATACTGTAGCTGAATGTTGCTTTGATCTATAGATCAACTCTAGATCAGACGTGTGAATGGCGGTCTGCTGCCATGCTACCTTTGGCCCAGTCACTCAAAGCTTCTGCGACGTGGCGCAGGGTCCGCTGTTTAAGTGAATTCCACCTTTTCCTCCACTGGTGGAAAAGCTATTTTCTATGATAGTTACTGCAACCTTAAACTTACACTTAAACTAACAAAATTTCCTATGACTACCTGCTGAGAATAGACAGCTCTAGCTCTGGGAATACATGTCCCTATTATAAATGCCATAGTGAAAAGTTTGTACAAAATTGATTAAGCTTGTTCAAAATAATATATATACTGTATATAACGAACCCAAGAGGCTACCCGCCACCATACCTCTCTCTGCCTTCTCAGCCTCCACCATTTGAACCAGAGAGAAGCAGCCCAGGCAGCGTGGTGCCTGGGAACTTGGTTTTCTAGAACTTTTCCATTCCAGCGTTGGATGGCCCTTGTGACCACAGTTTGCTAGAGGAGGGAGCGGACCCTCCAGAGAGTAAAGGTGGAAAGCCATCAGCTGTGAGTGTTTAACTCTTGTTCTGTTTTTGCCAAAGGGCCTGGGCAGGCAGAGGACATCCAACCAAGATGATGTACCATCTCAACTGACTTCTGTGAGAGAAAAAAGCACATGATCAACTATTTGAGTTATGTTTTACATGTTTTATATAGGACAATAGTCTTTTGTATGTTACGTGGTTTTTAAAAACATTGTCTCTGAGTTTTAATGAGCCTCTCAGAGTTGATATGAAGAGACTTTTCTTTCTAAACAATGTAAATTGTAGTATTGAAGAACCAGCTCACATTCCAACCTCACTCAACCTCGTGTGGAGACAAGGATAACCCCAGGGGGGCTTGAAAGAGCATTGTGTGTTTGCTTTATGGCATAGTAGGATTGTATCAGAGTTTGATTGGTAAATCACTGTTTAAGGATAACACCCGGGGAGATAATTGAGGGGCAGTCTTGTAAAGATTAACCTCACCGTCCACGCACACTTCTCTACATTCAGAGGGGCAGTGGCTTGATTATAGTATCCATCAGAATTATACCTCTTTCCCACTGCACCAAAAACCCGGTAACACCTGCTAACATTCGGCATTTGGCATCAGTGGGAAAGGAAAACTTCGGCTCTCATTCCCGGGTCAAATGACCCAGCAATAGACTCGGGTTTTAATCTGCTCCACCTCCGGTTGGCTCTGATGTGAACAGGAAACGGGTCGACCACTTTATTTGGCATCTTTACCTGCGCGATGTGATGCGCGTTGAAATTCCGGAGGTTGGCACATAAATAGACAGGAATATCCGCGTATCATTCCATCATTTCATATCCCATTTAGAATCCAAAATCAAAAGTTATTTACTTTTTTCCACATGGGTGACCATGGAATTTTGTGAGTGTGGGAATCGCAGCGTGGGGACCACAGCGGAGAACCCCCACGCTCCCCGCTGGACCCCCTCCTCGCCACCGAAGGACCGGTAAATTCAACATGGAGAATCTGTGCGTGGGTGCGCACCAGCAGCATGGAATATCAATACAGCCGGTGGAGAAAAACGTCTTTTCTCCTGACAATGGGAAAGGTGTCAATCGTCTATTTTTAGCGGGTTGACCCGGGTTAAAAAACCTGGTGCGAAAATGGTATTTCCCAGCAGGCCAGGCCAGGCCAAGCCAAGTCAAGGACAACTAGACAACTAGTCAACTTTATTGATGCAAGCATAAATTGTTGACTGACAGCCAGTATGGATGTAGGGCAAACAGATCAACATCATTGACACAAAGAAAGTTAAATACATAACTGCCTTTGTGTCAATGATGTTGATCTGTGTGTGTATAATACTGAAGTTGTCAAGCCCACGGCCTCCCAGCGCCAGTAGAGACCTCTCTTCCCTCATTTGCTGCTCCTCCCTCCGGCAAACTCCACACACCTGAGACCCATCATCATCATCAACCACTGTAGTTATTATCCGGCTCCCCAGTCACTCATCGCCAGCTAACTTACCCAAGTTTGTATCTCTCCAGGCTCCTTCCTAGTCTGTATAATCCAAGTATCTCGTCCTTGTCTTAACCTGCCTGTCTCCTCTCCTTGTTCAGGTTTTTCCGTCCTGCTTCGTCCAGCCTGGTTCTCCATCCCTCCACCCAGAACCTGGATCCCTACTTCCCAGTCCTCACTGGTCCTGTCCTGTATTGCTCCACCTGGTCCTATAGTCCCGCCGGCCTGGACGCGCTCCAACCCAACCAGACATATCCTGTCGTCACCACTGTGTCTCAGAATAAAACTCCTTTGTTTACCCCTGTCTGCCTACCATCTCTGTGTCGTGCATATGAGTCCCTCCTAGCCTTGATCGTAACAAAAGTAGCATTGATTGTATCACTGTGATGGATGTAATAAAGCAATGGAACATATCAATTGTAAGACTCAACATGTAGTCAGTTGGTAGTGAGTTGAGTATTAGCCTTGGACTCTCCAAATTAAGGGTTGCAAGCTGCATCACTGTGGACTGGTTTACCTGCCCAGCAGAGTCCTGTGGTGGAGGCCTCAGGCTGCCTTTATTTTTTCCACCTGTATGATATTTAGCTAATTAAAGCTGTCGATACACCTGCGGGTGCGATTACAGATGTAAAGAAATGCTCTGTTCCTCCTACGATCTTACAATACTCAGCTGGGACTCATGCCACGGATGTATATGTCTCTGATCGTTTTACAAGTGCAGTTTTGCGGGTGAGATTGTACATGTAGATTGGCATATCTATCATAATTGGTGCACAAGTGCCAGTCCAATTGACAGGCAGAGTTGCATATGCTGTGCATAGCCAATAGATGTCTGGAATGGTTGCTAAACCGATAGTGTAAATTACCTTGGTTTGGATGCACAAGGTCATCACTCCTACCAGAACCATAGGGTTAAAGTTACTTTTTTTTATACAAACAAACAGATTTGTAACATAAGGGATAAATGAGTTCAGCCTGTGAATGAACTACAATTAGAGCAAGGGTAGGATAGAGCAACAGTTACAGTAGCAACTAATCTTCTCTATACATTAATGCAGTTTGATTGTCCTTTGGAAGGATTATAGTGAAATACTTTTACCAGGTTACCGTTCTTTAACATTTCGACAGAATGTATCCCTTTTATATGTTAGTTTAGTTAAACTGATATTGGTTGGAAATATTGTAGCCCATGCTAAGCATTTAGATTCTTCCCATGTCGTTGGTATGGGCGAAAGATGGAATGATGCTTGTACCGAGTGAGGCTTTTTTGTGCACACGTAACATGACGTAACACACATAACGTGGATTTGTCACGTCAGTGAAAGAGGGTTCATTTCTTCAATGGGGCTATTTTTCTAGGTGTGGTGTGAGTGAGAGTGGGTTGGGGGAGTGGCTGTTATTAAAAAATATATACAATATATGTAATTTATACCGCAATAATATATTTTATTTAATTGATTTTATATATTTCAGTTTATAAAATGTTTATCTCTCCCTATCCTGTATATCACTGCTCAGCTTATACACACTGGTCCCCTCATTTGCATATTCAGGACATGCGCAGAGAGACTCTCCTCTGTCAATGCTTTACCACTGAGGGCACAATATTTGCTTATATATATATTTATATTTTAATAATTCTTAAACTATGCTGACTTTATTAATTAATAACCAAACCCCCTACAAAAAAAAATATAATAAATTAACAATTAATTTGCAAAAGAATAAAACTAAACTAACATTTAAAAAAAATGTATTCGCAAAAACACTACCGACATTAACCACTCTGGTTTAGCAAAGAATTGTTCACGGTCTTGTGAGAGAAAAATGCTTATGGACAAAGGCTTCTACCGCCAGAGGTATTCTTTAAAACATTGTCTCTGTTTTCCCGGGAATCCCTCAACTTTATGGAAAGAGAAATGTTCTTTCTCTCTACAATGTCAATTCTAACATGGAAGAACCAGATCACATTTGGCCCTGTATGGAGACGAAGAATAACCACAGGGGAGTCTGGAGGTGCTTAGTAAGGGATTGTAATCCGCGTCTGCCAGGTCATTTACAAGTTCCTGTGAATTTACTGTTTGAGGTTGGCATCCAGGGAGACAGTTGAGGGACACAGACTGGTAAATGACTTCTGACCCAAGCCACACCCTCTGTTGTTGTATAAAGCCCTGTTGATCAGAAATAAGATTAGACTGGTCAGAACACTGCTTTGGAGCAGTACTCAATCTTTGTCTTTATTCTGCAGAATAAATAATCTTGAATATTCTCATTTTTGTTTTCTTGTAGCAGGCAGATTAACCTCACCGATCATTGCAGAAGAATTTCTTCCACAGTCTCCCCTTAGATTATGTGTTTACCCTTCCCCGGAAATGCATGTTTTGTTTGGTTTCTTTGTCACACCTGCGTTACTAAGTTTCTCCTGATGTCGACAGATTTATTACAAACTATTTTAAACACATTTGTTTCTTTTTTTACAAAAACCGACTGTATCCACAAGCTTTAGCTACTTCCCATAGCAAGCAGTCGTCTACCTTAGAGAACGTCAGTATACACCTGTAACAACTATATCCATTAATATTGAAGCCATCTATCTAGCTTTTAAAACCAGCTTGTACTCACCTCAATTTTGTTCAGTCTTGTGTTAATAATTTCGGATTCCTCCGTGCTCAGAAGAAGAAAAAGGGAGGAAGACGGGTGGAATTAAAAAATAATAATTATTAAGGGAGGGAGGGAAAAAAAATAAAACATCAAAATCTCGTCTCCGTCCTCCTCATCTAGTGACGTGCACTCGCCCTGTGCACGGAGGATCCCGAGCAACACCAATCAAAGACCTTGCCAGACTACGCCAAATTGTTGTGGAATTTCTAACGCAGATCTGGTGAGATTAACCTGGCTCCGCTACCAAGAACGAAACTGGGTTCTATTAATGGAGTTATTCTATAGCATAAAACGAGAAGACACATATCCAACAGCGCTTTACCGTAAGTTCTGACATACATTTCCTGAGAAATGGCATTCATACAAAAAGCACACTCAGGGAGGTCCAGCCGTTTATTGAGAGGGAGACTGAGTGGCAACATAGCAGGGGGGGACTTCCTCTAAGCAGGGGTGTCTCAACTACGGCCCGCGGGCCAACAGTGGCCTGTGGTCCATTTTTAATTGGCCCGCAGCAAATTCTGAAAATATAATGGAATACGGCCCACAAATGAAACTTGCACTTGACTGTATTGTACTTCTTAGTTTTGACAGTAGGTGGAGCTACTGTCTTGAACAATGCAACTTCTCCACAAAACAAGAGCAATCAAAGAATAAGAATTCAACAACGTTAGCATGTCCAGAAACACAGTTGTGCGGCGAATCGAAGACTTGTCAGCTAACTTAAAACATCAAGTGTCAGATAAAGCTTGTGCTTTTGATTTTTACTCAATTGCATGTGATGAGAGCACAGATGCCACAGACATCTCACAACTGTTAATTTTTTTGTGGGGAGTTGACGATAACTTTTGCATTATGGAGGAGCTGCTTGATCATAGGAGTCTAAAGGGCACAACAATGGATAAGGACATTTTTGAAGCTGTGTCTGATGCAAATGACAAGATGGGACTTAAATGGGTCAAGCTGTTACAACGGGTGGGGCTCCAGCAATGACAGGTGAGTGAAAGGAATGGCCTCTATGGTGTGTGCAAGAGAGTGGAGGTGAAGCTGTTAAAATGCACTGTATCATCTACCAAGAAACCCTCTGTGCCAAGACAGTCCAGCTTGGTGATGTAATGAACACTGTTGTGAAAATTGTCAACATAATTTGCGCACGAGGGCTCTACCGCAGAGAATTTCAAGCTTTCCTATCTGATGTTGATGCCTATGCTCTCATTCTGATGTGCGCTGGCTAAGTCACGGCTCCGTGCTACAGCGGTTTTATTCCCTGAGATCAGAAATCGACCAGTTTTTGAAAGAGAAGGACCGACCCCTTTTAGTTGATCTTTTCATCTTAACACACTGAACAAGCGCCTACAGGGCAAAGACCACCTTGTACCAAAACTATGCGCACATGAAAGCATTCTGTGTGAAGCTCCGTCTTTTTGAGACACAACTATGTAACTCCAATGTTGCACACGTATCCACGCTGTTCAAAATCAAATTTGCTTTTCCAAAGGACAAGCTTTCAGCTAAAAAAGGGGAAATATGTGTCTGTGATCACATCTCTCATGAAAGAATAAGGTCAGCGCTTCCAAGATTTTTCTATCTTGTGGAGTGTAGAGTGATCATGAAACATGGTGACCGCCCGCCCCTGTCTGAGCTGAGCCCCCCAGAGACTAAAAGCATAGAGGAGGCTCCTTCTCTCCACAGAAACTATGAATATTAAAATTCTGTGTGAGTTTATACATTTTGAGAAGAGAAATCTATGAAAAAAAAGTATAACAAATGAATAAACAAAAGAAAAAAACAATATAAAAATGTATAATTTTGCTCTAGATCCCCTGCAATTCCTTCACAAAGCCCAGTTTGGGAACGCATAAGGAACATACTCCAAGGAACATGAATGAAGTACATAAAGCTAAAGAAATCAATTTTAGACAAGAAAACATTTGAATAGTTTAACTGTGCAAGAATTAGGACTTCTCAAAAGCATATTTCAGGATACTGAGAGCTGCAGTTAGAGGAACACTCCCCCAGGGCAATTGATGAGCAAATTTACAAAACAGGGATACATTTTTTTCTGATATTGCCATTATGCCATTTTTCATTTTTATTTATTTTCTTTTTTCTTGTGAATGAACCATATGCGAAGGTCACCGACCCTGTGCTTGGCAGCGCATCGACAGCTCTGGGTACGTCTATGCCACTGAGAAAACAATGTGCCAAGCAGCAACCGTCTGCCAGTGTGAGCCAGCTTGGCCATAATCTGGAGAAGAGAAAATTTACTGGGGTTAAGCAGTGAACAAGTCCTTTCAAGTGTGAACAGGGATGGAGGAGGGCAAGTCTTGCCAAACTCTAATTCTCTCTCACGCATACTTTTAATAGTTTGGACCAGAATATGTAATAAAATGCCATGGATTATTGAGGGGTACATTTAAGTATACTTATGAGACATCAACAATGGACAATTTTCACCTTCATTGTAAGTTTACATTTGCGACCTAAAGCTCCAAATGAAAAGTGGAACACTGTTTCTGAGCTTGTGCTGGTATTGTTTTCTGGGCTTCTTTGGGCTTCTCTGTTGCTGCAGCTCTTTGGGCCCGGGCTGTTTTTACAGCTGCAGTGTGTATGGGCGGCTGCAGGACTAGTGTGCGGCTTCAGAGCCTTTCTAGACAAAGCCAAAATATATGGGAATGGTCTACATTTATTGCCCCACATCGTCTCCAACATGGTTGTGCTACAGACAAGTATTTGCTCTCAATTTTGGGTGTAATAAAGAATCTAATTTCATTCTTCCAACAGCACTCTCTCCAGAACACTGAGCGCGTCCTCACCACGACCGGGCCGTTCGCAGACAATGATTCAGCAATGCCTGGGTGTTTCTTCTTCCTTTCACACGTATCCGATGGTTCGGATCGAAATTCGTTACGTATGTAAGGGAAAATAGCAAAGGATACCGGCTGCGGTAAGTTCCCGCCTGTCGCACTTCCTGATTTTGGGCACAGATTAGCCAGGGTTTGACGGGTTGATCAGAGAGGCTTGGGGAGTGCGTTCACGGTCAGTAGGGAGATGGGATTATTGCGTGGCGCATGGTGATGCGGAGCGACGGGTGCAGAGGCGGTGGAACCCCAAGTGGATTCTTCCCCGGTTCCCTTGACCTTCCCTATCGACGATTTCCAGCTGGAGCAGTCGCGAGATGACACAATACGCAGGGCCTTTGAGGGGGTAGTTAAAATCTATGGCGTATTGATGCCCCCAGACGCTGCGCTCATTCACGCAGGTTAGCCAACCCTCCGGCTATGCCAAGAGTGCTGTTGAGGCCCCTCTCCCTAGTTGAGGTCATGTTCGAAAGACTCGGTATGGACCTCATCGGGCCGTTAGACCGCAGTGCCCATGGGTATTTTTTTGTATTAGTTCTAGTGGATTATGCAACCCAGTACCCTGAGGCGGTGTCATTGCGCAGTATTACGGCCAAAAGTGTGGCGCAGGCTCTGTTTCAGGTCATCTCCCGAGTGTGGATTCTGAAGGAAATCCTGACTGACCAAGGCACTACCTTTATGTCATGTACACTTCTGGAACTTTACGAGTTACTGGGCGTCCGCTCAATAAGGACCAGCGTTTACCATCCCCAGACTGAAGGTCTGGTGGAGCACTTTAATAAAACGCTGAAAAACAGCATAGGTGTAATTAGGAAAAGTGGTTGGACCCCCTGCTTGCAGTGCAGGAAGTTCCCCAGGCCTCTCCCTTTGAACTCTAGACCTAATAAAAGAAAATTGGGAGGAAGAACTAGCACTAATAAACAAGATACAGTATGTTATGGACCTGAGAGCCAAGTTACACGCACGGATTTGGCCATTATCACAGGAGAATTTGCTGCATGCTCAGGAACATCAGCGCCTCTTATACAACAGGGGGCACGGCTCAGACATTTCACGCCCGGAGACAAGGTTTTAGTGTTGCTCCCTACGTCCAGCTCTAAATTGCTTGTGAAGTGGCAACGGCCTTTTGTGGTCACACGCCAGGTTGGAGAGGTCGATTATGAGGTTGAACGCACTGACAGTCAGGGGGCGACACAGATCTATCACCTGAACTTCTTAAAATAATTGAGGGATGGGGTGTCCGTGGCTCTGGTCAGGCCGGTCCATTGAGCAGGATGACTTGCGGCTGGAGGTTCCAAAAGCAGCCGATCATACCGCGGCCCTGTTCAGTGACCATCTCTTCCATCCCAGAGGGACAGAGACAGATGTTTTTATCCTCCTTGCCTGGTGTCATGTCAATCATACACCATCGTGTTGAGACAACCCCGGGGGTGAAGGTGCGCCCTCGGCTGTATCGCCTGCCCGAACATAAACGCAAGATCGCGCAGGCGGAATTAGAGGCCATGCTGCACATAGGGGTGATAGAGGAGTCCATGAGTAACTGGTCTTGTCCCATCATGTTGGTAGGTAAGGCCAGTGGGTCGGTCAGGTTCTGCGTAGACTTCCGAACACGGTGTCAAAGTTTGATGCCTACCTGATGCCACTGGTCGATGAACTTCTCGATCGGTTAGGTACGGCTTGTTTTTTCACGACACTGGATTCAACCAAGGGCTACTGGCAGATTCCCTTATCTCAGGAGTCAAAGGAAAAATCGGCGTTCTCCACTCCGTTCAGGTTGTACCACTTTTGCACACTTCCATTCGGGTTGTTCAGTGCCCCAGCCACCTTTCAGAGACTCATGGACTGCGTCATACATCCGCATATAGCATACGCCACGGCCTTCCTAGATGACGTAATCATTTCCAGTGACACCTGGGAGGGCATACGCCGCATGTGGGCGCAGTGCTTGAGTCTGTGAGGCGGCGGGACTCACTGCCAACCCAAAGAAGTGGGACGGGGGGAGGTACGATATCTGGGGTACCACTTGGGTGAAGGCCTGGTCCGACCCCAGGTTGATAAAACCGGTGCAATCATGAACACTCAGAGACCCAAGACTAAGAAGGAAGTGAAGCAGTTCTTGGGGCTGGCTGGCTACTATAGGAGGTTTGTATCTGACTCTTCGGACATCACCAGCCCCTTGTCTGACTTAACTCAAAAGGGTACTCCAGATCCGGTCACATGGTCATAAGTGCTAGCAGGTGTTTGCGAGGGTAAAGTCTGTGGTAAGCTAGTGCTGTTAACCCTAAATTCTCTCTCCCTTTCTGTCTGCAGACCGACGCGTCGTGGCTGGTGCTGTGCCTCAGCCACAAACTTTCAGAGCGGGAGTCGAGGTACAGCACAGTGGAGAAGGAGTGTCTGGCGATCAAGTGGGCGTCAGCTTCCTCCGCTATTACCACCTGGGATGCGCTTTCACCCTCTGTTCGGACCATGCTCCGCTGCATTGGCTCCACCGCATGAAGGACACCAACGCCTGGATCACCCGGTGGTACCTGGCTCTCAAGCCCTTTAACTTCCGGGTGGTCCATGGTCCGACTTTCTCTCCCGTTCCAGGGGGGTGGTGGGGGGGAGTCGGCTGTCGGCCTGATGGCTCCCTGGCCTCAGTCGGGCGGTGGGGGTATGTGGTGGACCAAGAGGCGTGGTTAAGCCGCGGCGGCAGACGTCACTATGGGTTCCTTCCCCGCGACCGTAAAGCTGCCTCGAGTTGTCCGCTGATTGGTCCGATCTGGGATAAGAAGCTATCTTAATGTTTCTGTCTTGCAGAGGGGATCAGCGCATGGACTTGTCACCCGACCAGGAGAAAAACTCGAACGTCATTCCTCCTGCGCCTAAACACCTTATTCTTTATCATTTATCATTTGGCCAGTGAGTCTTTTTGTTAAGGTTTTATGATAAACTCTCACTATGTCAGCAACCCACGGGAAGAAAGACTCACCGTCTCCCTCCTTAAACATCTACCTGTGGGCAGAGACTCCCACACACACCAATAAGTTACTGATTTAATTTGTGCTGCATGGAGATGTTTCCTAAGGTCTGGTATCGCCATACCCCCTTTATGTTTCCCAATCTGTAATGTTTCAAATTTGACTCTTAGCCTTTGACCATTCCATATAAACCTTGAGATAACTCCGTTTCTCAGGGATCTCGATTGGTATTGACTGAAATAAGTAGAGGAGTCGAGGAAGTATATTCATTTTTATGTTCTATCTATTCGTGAACTGAAGTCCAATGGAAGGACACCCCACCTCTCAACATTCCAAATGTCTTGATCGACTTTGATATGGCTCTATATAGTTTATCAGTTCCTCTTGTTATAGTATATCAGAGGTATGTCATATTTTTAGAACCCCAATTCAAGATGTATTTTTGTTGTATGTTGTATTTGGATGGGTATTAATTTCTTGTTAAAATCCGTGTTTTAGCTAAGTTCAGTTTATATCCAGAGTAGAAGCCAATAGGGAGGGAGGAGGGGGCAGTCTATCGTCACCCTGGGGAAAGGAGGCTGGTCGATCGTGCTGCTCTGGGGAATCAGGTCCTCTGGAAGGGGACTAGTTAATTTATTTATTTTATTTATTTATTTGTTTGTTTAAGGTATGGAAACCCTGTTTCAGAGTCCAGTAGTTTCATTATTTAAGGTATTGGAACCCTGTGTCAGAGTCAAGTCAAGTCACACTTTAATTATAGAGCGCATTTCATACCAGGGCAACACAATGCCCTTTACAAAGAAATACAAAAGAGAAAGAGAGAACGTAGTTGTCAGCCGGTAATAACAAAAGAATGCCCAAGAAACTACAGCAACAACAAAAGCAACAACAAAGACAACAAAAACAACAATAAAAGCTACTCCAACAACAGCAGCAACAACCGCCACAGAAACAATAACAACGGCAGCAGCAACATCGACACCAGCAGCAACAACAGCAATACAACATTAAAAACAACAGCAGCAACGCACACGCAAAGACTTCACCGGAACCGGAAGTGGTAGCTCTCACCGGAACCGGAAAGGTCACTCAGGTTAGAGATGGTTAAGTCGAGGTATAAGGATACGTTAAATTGAGGTATAAGGTAAGCGATGGTTTAGGTTAGCAGCAGCAACGACAACACCAGTTAAGGTATATAAGGTTAGCGGCACCAACAATAGCACCAGTAGCAACGACAACACCAGCAGCGACAATTCCAGCAGCAGACAACAGCAGCAACAAAAACAGCAGCAATAGCTGCAGTAACAGTAGCAGCAACAGCGCACAAGCGAAGACGTCACCAGGACCGGAAGTGTTAGCTCTCACCGCAACCAGAAATCTCCTCATCTGTATTGAGTCAATAGTGTGTACCATCTCATCTCAACAAAGTAAAGCACAGAAAAGACGTCACCAGAACCGGAAGTGTTAGCCCTCACCAGAAACGGAAATTTCAGGCTGTGGGTGGGGTGCCGTCTGCCGCCCTGTGTTCTGTAGTCCGCATGCCCGGCGGCTGGGGGCTGACCAGGGGCCTGATGTGCGCACCGCGCCCTTGGCTGATCGCCCTGGGTTGGCTGCCACCAGGAATGGAAGGTGGGCACACTGGGGCGCGTTTGGGTCCGGGGGGCGGGGGTCCGCGTAGTTGCTCCCCAGCCTGCTGCGCCCCTGGACCGATCTGGTCGTGACTCGCCTATCTCTCCCAGTGCCAAAACTCATACTCAGCACATACACCAGACAATAGACCGAGGAATTGCGGGATGGCGGGGTGCAGGCTATGTGGGTGGGGATGCGGCGGGCAGCTGCCATCTTGCCTGTCACGCTCCTGCCCAAGCATGCTTCTCGTCCGTCCCAAAATTTTAATCCCACTCACATTAGCTTCGAACACACACGCATTGGCACACCGATCCTACTCCGAACAACACTCCATCGAACCAGGGTCTGCGAGACAGGAGGGGTGCGAGTGATTTAGGTTCGACTTGCCTGAAGGACTCGCACCCCCAGCCCCGTAATTTTAACTGCAGTTACCAACAGCACATATTGAGCACTGGGGTTTTCCGGGGTGGCTGGTCGCTGGCGGGTTGGTGTGGGGGCGTGGTTGACAGGGGGGCGGTCAGGTGGGCCCCTCCTCCCGGCCTGGCTGGAGTACTGACGGCTTGCGCCAATACTCTGTGTTGTATGCCCAGCATGCTGACAGCACAAAAAAAAAAAAAAAGGAAATTTCAACTGTGTGCACCATCACATCTTAATTCAGTCACGGTCCTTTAATTAGCGTCCCAAAATTACGGGTCAAGTTTTTCATTCTGACCTCGGGAGGGAGATCCTTTTGACTATCTCTCTGAAAACACACCCTTCTTATGATCCTCTAACTGTAATATCACAATAAAAACTAACCACAGCAACAGAAATAGCAGCAGCCACAGAAACAACAACAACAGCAGCAGCAACACCAGCAGCAACAACAGTAAAACCAAAGCAGAAGCAACAACAGCAACGCACACGCAAGACCAAGACCTCACCGGAACCAGGAGGAGTAGCTCTCACTGGAACCGGAAAAGTCACTCAGGTTAGAGATGTTAGAGATGTTGAGTTGAGGTACAAATTTAGAGATATTTAAATTAGAGTATAAGGTTAGAGATGGTTAAGTTTAGGTATAAGGTTAGGGATTGTTATGTTTAGGTATAATGTTCGAGATGATTAGGTTAAGGAATAAGTTCAGAGATGGTTAAGTTTAAGTATAAGGTTAGCAGCAGCAACAACAACAGTTAAGGTATAAGGTTAGCAGCACCAACCAATAGCAGCAGCAGCGCACAAGTGAAGACGTCACGGGAACCGGTAGTGGTAGCTCTCACCGGAACCAGAAATCTGTATTGAATCAACAGTTCTCAGGGAAGCAACGCACAGCGGATGTCACTGGAACCGGCAGCCTTCACCAGACACTTGATTAAGAATCTTTATTTGTCACATAACCACACTACAACACATGCATATATATACACACACACACACACACACACATACTTTTGGGTGGTGGCCAGTGAAATGTGGCCTCTGCATTTTTCCCATCCTGGCTTGTCCTTCCTCCGGGAGGGCAGCCAGGAGCAGTGGGCAGCATTCATCGACACGCCCGGGGACCTGGTACCAAGTGTCCATAGCTGGTCAGACGATGGTGATGTGTGCATATTTTTGGTGGAAGAAGGCTGGTTTTGTGATTTGATTTATATGGCTCTTAAAATTTAGATCGCCGTCTATGATTACACCCCGATTTTTCGCTTCATTCTTGCTCTCCAGGGACAGAGAACTAAGATGAGCTGCAATTTTCTGTCTTTGAGCATTGCACCAAAGATGAGTATTTCTGTTTTGTCTTTGTTCAGTTGTAAAAAGTTCTTTGACATCCATGCATTAATATCATTAATACTCTGAGTGAGGGAGTGTATGGGGAATAGGTCAGCAGGAGATAGGGATATGTACAGTTGAATGATCTGCATAATTATGATAATTTATTTTGTGTTTCTTTACAATATATGCAAGTGGAAGCATATAGAGGTTAAACAATAATGGTCCCAGAATCGACCCTTGGGACACTCCACATACAATATCCACTTTGTTTGACACAATGTTTCTATGTTTTTAGTTTTAACAGGCGCAATCTTATCAATGATATTTTCAATTTTGGAGTTGAAGTTGTTCACGGGATCCTCAGTTGATGATGCCTTGAACAGCGGTAACTCATTTACAATTCTCTTAAAGGTTTCAATGGTATTATTGTTAATGATACGTTTTTTAATTGTTCGGGTACCCCTCTGTTGTACAGGAAGAGCAGACACGTCAAAGAAAATGCAGTGATCTGAAATAGCAACATCGATGACATAGGGTACAGTGATATTTAGTCCTTTTGATATGACTAAGTCCAGAGTATGCCCCTTATTGTGGCAAACGGGTTTTGATCCAGCAGCTGTGGGATTCTGGAGTCTATATCCCAGACGAGAGCACCCGGGTAGCAGATGGTTTTAGCCGCAGGCAGGGTGATGTGTCGAGCCATGGAGGAGCCAACAATGAGCATGGATAGAGGCCTGGGAGCAGAGGAGTTCCGATGGACAGCAGCAGCCGAGCCAGGAGAGCACTGTCCTCCCGGAGGCGGCACAGGCAGGCGGTCAAAGTCAGTGGCCGCGGGCGGCCCTGATAGGCAGAGATCACGCTGCGGGAGCCGAGGCAGTGGTGTTGAAAACAGCAGGTCCTGCAGCAGCGGAGGAGCCACCAACTGGTTCGGGAGCGGAGGCCCGGGCAGGCGATGGTGCCCTCGATGCCACGGTGGACTGTGAGCCCCCACAAAGGAGGGAATTCCGGCATATCTCTGACGTCAACTGTGGGCTCCAGGGCTTGGAATGTGTTCTCTAGCCGGAGAGTCTCCGGCATAGAGCGGCGCAAGGAGCACACGCAACGCTGGCCACAGCTCGCCACCAGGGTCCAAGGGTCTGGGGTGGAGCAGGTCCGGAACTTGGGCCATGACTCCTCTATCATAGCCGGCGGGGCGTCAGATGGATCAGACTCACCCGCACTGAGAATGGATCCGGGCCATGGGAGAGTGGAGTCTAGGTCCGGTCTGATCACAGCGGATGAGCAGGAGATGTGCTTAGCCTGAGCGCTATCGATGGAGGTCAGATGCACAAACAGTTCATCCTTCTTCACATCCTCACGCAGACTGTGGATGTCTTTGAAGACCAACTTCTCTAGAGCGCTGAGCCTGTCGACCAGGCGCAAACAGTTCCCACAATCCGTGGAGGTAGGCATCGATGCTGGCATAGTTAGCAATATGCTAGGCTAACAGGCTAGCTAGCGTTCGCCGAGCAAGAGTCCACGTTCCAAAATCCAAAAAGACTGTTCAGGTGAGGGTCAAAGCCAGGAAAGAGTAGGGATATCACAGTGCAAATAATCCAAAATCCGTAATCCAAAATCAGGTAGTTTTGGGAAGCGATTCAACGAAGTAGCACACACACAAAAGACGTTACTGGAACCGGAAGTGGTAGCTCCCTGTTATTTTTAGATATAAGAACCCTGTGTCAGTCATATTTTTTCATTTTTGTTCTCAGCTTGGTGGTGGTGGTGGTGGGATAGGCTTTGGCCAGGAATTCTCCCTGTCCACAGTTTGTTGTTGGGGGTATGTGGTGTGGGTATGGTCTGGTTGAGGAGCCACATCTGACCTGGATCTAGCTGACTGGGTTAGAGTGCTTTCGAAGATCTACAGTCTGGGGTAGCAATTCACTCGTATCTTCGCATAGGGCGTCTGGTTCCAGATCTCCTTCTCCTTTAGTACTGTTTGATTGGCCCGTTAGACTTGCATCTTTCCATGATGCCGGTTGCGTAGTCGTTGTCAAAGTAGAGTCGTTTTGAGTTGAACTCGCCATCAAGTTAAATCCTCTGCAGCCACCCTTTCTTAAGGATCAGCTCTCTAACATGAAACTGTAGAAAGTTGACTATTATTGATCTCGAAGTCGAGGTCACAGCTGGCTTTGGTATCAATACTCTGTGAGCCCACTGGATTTGGAGTTCCACTCCACCAGTTAGCATGAGATTACTTTTTAAAACTCACTTACAAATTCAGTGATCTCTGCTCTTCATCTTCTGGTATTTGTTGGAGAAATTCTGCTGTGTGACAGTGGTATACAGGAATGTAAGCTCTTCTGTGAGAGTCGGGCGTCACCAAACAAATATATGCCTCAGCATTTAGACATCACTTGGTGGTAGAATTATATCATTCATCAACATTGACCATAATTTTTCTCTCACATACTCCATAAATACAGAGATTATTTCTGTCTTTTATTAACGGCTCTCCAAATCAACTATCTTGTCCTGTATACCTGTGTTCTGTTTCACTACTGTCAGCAGCTCATTCCAGATCTGCTATTCGTTGTTGGAATAACAGGTTTCAGTCTGTGTTTTTAAGAATTTGTTGGTGCGTCTAAATATGAAATGTAAACAATGGTGTACATCATCGAGATCCCATCACAGGCGACTCCTCGTACCCAGATAGTCTGGTCCTAGTGGTCCAAACTTACTGACGGTTACTAAGATGGCCCCTGAGTGAATCAACTTCTCTTCAAGTGACTTTGGCTTAGCTGACCGTCTACTCGTAATGAATATTACCAAATGCAGGATTGATACAGTGAGTTGTTTATCAAGCAGACAGCAGTCATTGTAGATGACAATTCAACAGGCTTGCATAAATAGCAGATGGGGGTTAATGGTAGCTTTTATCCAACACCTTTTGGGAAACTTGTAGGCTAGGTTGTAGGTTGTCACCATTACTGTATTCTGTGGAAAGTTCGTCCTGTCACAACAGCACTATAACCTATTCTCCTTCATTCTTTTCTCCTCTCCCAAACTATTAAGTCTCCATCCTGGACTTAAACATGGGCACCCTGGAGTTCTGAGTGGCCAGATGACTCATCCTGATGCTGCAGTGGGATCTAAGACCCGGGAGAAGAGAGAAATCTTGTGGTGAAAAATGTGGTCAATGTGGTGCTAAAGTTGAGTTTACTTATTTTTGTCTTTGCCTGAAAGTCTAGAGCAGACACTTTTTTTCACCATATGGTACCAAAATGTATCGCTGCTTTACCTGGCCAACTTCAGTTTATTTTGATCTGTCACCCAGGCCTCGAAGCTTTTTTGGAGTAGTAGTCCGCCACAGGCTACCTCCAGCGAAGCAGCTGAGCCAACTGGTCGATGCCAGGTGCCGTTGGGCTCAGCCCGAGCCCGGTCCACACCTGGGAGGATAAGGGGACAAATGGTGGAACCCTGTTTATCCCAACCTCACTTATCTGATCTTACTGGTCAACTGAACCAAGGGCTTTTACGCACGTAGATGTAACCCTCTGATTTTGTATGGAAGGCAGAATGCAAGATGCGATTCGGGTCCAGCAACAGCCTTTTATTGCACCAGTGCCTGGCAATAAAAAAACACAAAACTAAACTTTGGCACATGGACTCCTGCTTCGCTCCGAATCAAAATCAGCCCTCTGGCCCACATGGGTACAGGGGACTGGAATATATGTATGTATGTATGTGTGTGTGTGTAACAGAATAAATATTACAATTAAAACAACTATCTATCACTGTATAGTTTATTTTTTTCTTCAGTGCCATATTAAACAAAAATAAATATCGGACCACTTCTACATTATTCAAACTTAACATTCGACTCCTGCTTTGCTTCAAATCAAAATATAAAATAAAACAATTATATATTTTACTCTGTGACACAATGCAAAATAAAATAACGGAAGAGATACTACATCTTCATATATATATATATATATATATATATATATATATATATATATATATATATATATATGTATATATATAGACAAATAATGAACTTATATTACTATACAGACAACCTTACAAACATTTATAAAATACAGGAGCGGATCTGCAAGGCAACCTACCAGCCTTCTGGTCCATATGGAAACAGGACTGGAACTGGAAGTCTCAGCGACTACACCCTACTATTGTCGTAATATGTAATGTCTGTTGTTTGTCACTGAAAAACTTTTTTACTGAAACAATGTATTTTATTATCGTATTCTCAAAAGTAGTACAGTACAGTAGTAGTAGTACATTTTTCATGGTTTGTGTTTGATATTTTGCGTAGCTACAACATTACTTGTTAATTTAATTTATGTTAATTAAATACATTGTTTTTATATTCTGTATTTTTAAATGGTGCAGTACAAATACTTCTAATATATTTCCCTTGAATGTTTTTCCACATAGAAAGAAAGAGATATCATATTAAATATCAAATCATTTCTTTAGTCGTCGCTTACTTTCTCTCATATAAAGGGTCCTGGGTTGAAAAAAGTTTGAAAACCTCTGCCATTGACTGAATAAAGAATGGACGTAGTGTCCGTGACGTTACCCCTAGTTCCTGAAGAGACCATTTGAAGGCTCAAGTTTGGAATTACGCTCACCGTCATCTTGGCAGGATGGAGCCAGAGCGTTAGAGATTTGGGCTCTGGGGCGCAGTCTTGATGGAATTGTGGATTCTCGACTCGGAGGACTGGAGCTTGCTCCTGACTGCCAGCACGAATGTGAGGAGGTTGGCGCCTCGGCATCGCAGCTCCACAGCCCTCCTGCAGCTCCTCGGAGTGTGCTTGGCTGTCAGCGAGCGTCCCCTGCTCTGGTAAGACGCGAGGGATCTCTTCGGCTCATCGACACTGTGCCAGCATTGCAGGACGCAGCCAGGCGGACGATTGATGAAGTGGTTTAGTGAAACACACGCACGGGGTGGTAATCGCTAAGGATGCAATTGATGCCACATTTTAAACTGCCGATAACAACTGGGTATTCTGGGTATTAAAGGATGGCGTTGCCATTTTTAACCTATTATAAGGCTTGGCTGCAAGAAATAGCAAAAAAAAGTGTTTTGACAGTGATGTCTGTGTCGTTAGAACAAAACATATGTACAGTATTCTATTTTTTTCCCATTATCCGGTCAACATGGTTCCATGTGTCCAAAACATAAGACAACGTTTTGCTTTGATGTGCTTTAATATCCAACCCATATCTTTCTATTTTCAATAAAATAAAATAAAAAAATAAAAATAGAATATGTATTTTTAATTAGAATCTATATATTAGACACATATCTCGTCCCAGCATTGATTCTCAATGAATCCCTAATTAAATGTCATGACTTTTTTGAAGCTAAGTTTGTGATAACTTCTATCCTTTCAGCCAGAGGCTGCTTCAGCTCAGCTGCAATAAGGACCGTTACAGGAGGTCATTCCTGCCGACCGCAATAGCCACCTAAAACGATTCCCCTCTGTGCCAGGAGAGGAAACTTCTCCTATGATGGTAATGTACAAGGCACATTTTTACTTCACATTTAACTTACGCTTTTAGGCTTTACCTTTCACTAAGTCAAATTCTATTTTATTCTATTTATTGATATTATTATTATTATTATTTATATGTTTTTATTTATTTTTATATGTATATCGATATACACATATGCATATGTGTGTATCTGTATATGTGTATGTGTATGTATATATATATATATATATACAGTGGGGCAAAAAAGTATTTAGTCAGCCACCAATTGTGCAAGTTCTCCCACTTAAAAAGATGAGAGAGGCCTGTAATTTTCATCATAGGTACACTTCGACTATGAGACACAGAATGGGGGGAAAGAATCCAGGAAATCACATTGTAGGATTTTTAATGAATTAATTGGTAAATTCCTCGGTAAAATAAGTATTTGGTCACCTACAAACAAGCAAGATTTCTGGCTTTCACAGACCTGTAACCTTTTCTTTAAGAGGTTCCTCTGTCCTCCACTCGTTACCTGTATTAATGGCACCTGTTTGAACTCGTTACCAGTATAAAAGACACCTGTCCACAACCTCAAACAGTCACACTCCAAACTCCACTATGGCCAAGACCAAAGAGCTGTCAAAGGACACCAGAAACAAAATTGTAGACCTGCACCAGGCTGGGAAGACTGAATCTGACATACAAGACCACTGATAATCTCCCTCGATCTGGGGCTCCACGCAAGATGTCACCCCGTGGGGTCAAAATGATCACAAGAAGGGTGAGCAAACATCCCAGAACCACACGGGGGGACCTAGTGAATGACCTGCAGAGAGCTGGGACCAAAGCACCAAAGGCTACCATCAGTAACACACTACGCCGCCAGGGACTCAAATCCTGCAGTGCCAGACGTGTCCCCCTGCCAGTACATGTCCAGGCCCATCTAAGTTTGCTAGAGAGCATTTGGATGATCCAGAAGAGGATTGGGAGAATGTCATCTGGTCAGATGAAACCAAAATAGAACTTTTTGGTAAAAACTCAACTGGTCGTGTTTGGAGGAGAAAGAAAACTGAATGGCATCCAAAGAACACCATACCTTCTGTGAAGCATGGGGGTGGAAACATCATGCTTTGGGGTTGTTTTTCTGCAAAGGGACCAGGACGACTGATCTGTGTAAAGGAAAGAATGAATGGGGCCATGTATCGTGAGATTTTGAGTGAAAACCTCCTTCCATCAGCAAGGGCATTGAAGATGAAACGTGGCTGGGTCTTTCAGCATGACAATGATCCCAAACACACCGCCCGGGCAACGAAGGAGTGGCTTCGTAAGAAGCATTTCAAGGTCCTGGAGTGGCCTAGCCAGTCTCCAGATCTCAACCCCATAGAAAATCTTTGGAGGGAGTTGAAAGTCTGTGTTGCCCAGCGACAGCCCCAAAACATCACTGCTCTAGAGGAGATCTGCATGGAGGAATGGGCCAAAATACCAGCAACAGTGTGTGAAAACCTTGTGAAGACTTACAGAAAACGTTTGACCTCTGTCATTGCAAACAAAGGGTATATAGCAAAGTATTGAGATTAACTTTTGTTATTGACCAAATACTTATTTTCCACCATAATTTGCAAATAAAACCTTTAAAAATCAGACAATTTCTCATTTTGTCTCTCATAGTTGAGGTGTACCTATGATGAAAATAACATGCCTCTCTCATCTTTTTAAGTGGGAGAACTTGCACAATTGGTGGCTGACTAAATACTTTTGCCCCACTGTATATCATGATTCAAAAACAATCTGTTTTTTTGTAAATTATGTGTGTTTTGTCATGTACGTCATCGCTGCTGGATTAATAAAGTACCTTTATCTTTATCTTATTTCATCTATCTCCTAAGACGCTGTATGCTTTAGGAACTCAGGATATTATGTATCCATCTTGATTCATAAGACTACATATAGACTACCATACATTGAGCCTACCATATAACAAAAACTAAAATCACCATTTCAAAATTAATGACCATCCTCAGACGTACTTAATAATACAGCACACAAACACGCGCTGGGCCAGCTGCAAGTCACTCTGGAAAGGCCTCTGCTGGAAACCCTTGGCCCCCTGTCCAGGCTGCCGTCCAGCGGTGCCAGGCGGCGAACGCTGCCTGCATTCTACCCGCGTCCACCAGATGGTGGTATCTCTGCACCATTCGTCGGGCTGACTCTTCCCCAGCTCTTCTCCATCTCCACCGTCCTAAGGCAGATGGCAAGGAACAGGGTTTTAAAAGATAAATAGACTTTGTTTTTTTTGCATTGTAAATTTCAACACTGGAATCACTTGACTTTTTTATTACATAGGATACACATCAAGAGATTTTACTAACAATTACAGGGAAGCAGAGGAAAAGCGCAGGAGGCCCTTAGACAGCCGTTGTTCCTCTGTTTCCCCACTGCCTCCTTGTAATTGACGCCAGGAAGCCCCAGCTGCAGGGCCGAAAGCACCTGTTTCTGCGCGGGAAAAAAGGAAAAAAAACAAAAACGCTGATTGGCCATGATGGCGGTCCAAATTAATTGGCTGTCACTCAGTCGCTCATGAACACCAGCATGTGATGAGGAGAACCAAAGGATTTGGGATGTAAATAGTTAGAGCGCTGCCAGATGGTGTGGCGGGCCTAGAGAGCGCCCCCAGAAAGCCATTAATAAGCTTCATTTACCTGCTAATATCCTTTTGGAGATAGCGTGCTGTGGCGCAGCATGCAGGGGCCTCTGCTTGGAGTGCTGGGCCAGTGGCGGGCAGCCATCCTGCGGAAATAAATACACGATGTTGAGGTATAATAGTGGCACGGTGGTTAGCACCTCACAGCAAGAAGGTTCTGAGTTTGAAACCGACTTCGGGTCATTCGGCGTGGAGTTTGCACGATTTCCAAGGAAACTCATTGGAACTGTGGCCACAAGGCATGGCACAAGATGCATTTGCATATCTTGGAGATGATGGAAGATACGCTTTATTGACTCCAGAGGGAAAATTGGTCCTCAGCAAACACACACACACACACACACACACACACACACACACACACACACACACACACACACACACACACACACACACACACACACACACACACACACACACACACACACACACAGTGTGTGCCAAGTGCCAAGTGGACATTTTCATATA
Source organism: Zeus faber (assembly GCF_960531495.2). Classification (NCBI taxonomy): domain Eukaryota; kingdom Metazoa; phylum Chordata; class Actinopteri; order Zeiformes; family Zeidae; genus Zeus; species Zeus faber. The sequence continues at coordinate 28,736,636 of NC_137194.1, read as the reverse complement.
CAGGGAATTTCTCATGGTGAGGATTGGTGCGTTTCTCTACAGATAATTTGCATTAAAAAAAAAAAGCTTGACAGTCTGAAAAATAAAAAATAAAATAAAAATACATACACAGAATACACACTAGATATATAGGGTATAAATCATGAATTATTACTATGTACTTACAAAGTTATTCCAGTCTATGGCGTTATTTCAATATATTGCACTGATATTGCACACAAGTGCAATATCAGTGTGAAGTGAAGTGCGTGCATGCGTGGGTGCGCACGTGTGTGTCAGTGGGGGTCAGGGGGTGTATGAGTGAGTGAATTAGTGGGGGGCAGGGGTGTGGGTGTGTGTGTGTGTGTGTGTGTGTCTTAAAAAGTCAGCGGGGTTCAGGGTGGGCTGTGTTGGTGGGCTGCAAGGTTTTGGTCCCGACATACAGCAACCTCTCGCAGAGTCTCAAACATGTGGTGTCCCTGAGGAAGGGCTGGGATGGGCTTCTCCAGAAGTCTACCACCACCTTGATTGTTGAGCTCCATCTTGTTCTGGCTGCTCCAGGAAGCCAGGTGGTCAACCTACCATCTATAGACAAACCCAACACCTTCAGAGATGAGTCTGATAAAAGTGATGTCATCTCCAAACGTCAGGAGCTTGACAGATTGGTGTCTGGAGGTGCAGCCGTAGAGCGAGAAGAGCGAGAAGAGCAGCAGGGAGAGGAGGCAACCTTGGGGGTCACGGGTGCTGATGGTCCGGGGGTCCAAGGCATGCTTCCTCGGCTTCACGAGCTGACTCTTGTCCGTTATGAAGTCTTTGATCCACCTGCAAGCGGAGTCGGTCATGCTCAGCTCGGAGAGTTTATCTCGGAGTAGAGAGGCTGAAATCCACAAATACGATCCTGGTGTAGGTCCCATTAGTGTCCAGGTGGTTAGAGGATGAAGTGAGGGGCCATGTTGACTGCGTCATCTACAGACCTGTTGGCTCTGTAGGCGAACTGCAGTGGGTTGCCGATGGATTTTGAGGATTTGAGAAGGTCATAGAAACAGGTCTGTAGTAATTTAGATCTGTTGATCTTGGCATTTGGGGACAGGGATGATAGTGGAGGCTGGCACACTGTATGCCTCCATTGAGGTATTAAAAATGTCCGTGAACACCGGGGACAGTCTGTGGTCGGCACAGTGTTTCAGTGTAGAGGAGGCAGCATCTGGTCCAGCTACCTTATGGGAGTTCTGTTTTTGTACAGCCTGTTGACATCTCTCACCGGAATAGAGAGAGAAGGTGTGGTGGGGTCACTCAGGCTACATAACTGGCCAGAGTCAGTAATAATTTTCAGCCATGAATCGTATATTATAGATTTAATTTTATCAATTCATTTAAATGAATTATTGGCTGCAGGCTAACGGGCCTGTTTCAAATGTGGTCATTTTACATTTACCCAACGCTAACGCATATCAGCTACGAGACATACATTTGGGATAATCAGCAGTCAGCAGAGTTGTTTTTTTAACATACATAAAGGGGCTTTAAGATGTTCAGAGTTTGTTTGATGCAGCTCGTGGAGCAATAACAAGTCAAAATTCTGCTATGGCATCCGTCAAGAACAACAAAAAGGTGGTCTGAGTTGTATTGGCTGACCTCTGGTGCCGCTGGGTGGGTCACACTCCAGCCCAGGTAGCCAGGGCTCATCTGCCTGGTCTGTCGGTGCAGAGCGGCCCTTTGACCCCGCAGCGTCCCCTCTTAGCGCTTACGCAGTGCCTGCCTCCACCGGAACCAGTGGGCACACAGGAGATTGAAACTGGGGGGACAATACACAAAAACAGCAACCTTCAGACGCCATTTACTATTTTTTTTTAACAGTGATTATGCAATATGCAATTTGTGCATTTCACCTTATAAAACCATGGCAATCACAGGCAGGTTTAGCAGGTTTGATGTTCTGAAATTATGCCTTTTATACCCATACACAAACACACATACACACTTTCATGCAGTGTTACATTTTGTACACAGCAATTATTGTATTGCACATATACTGTATGTAACTTAGTGTTTGTTCAGCGTCAACCAATAATGTAATGCTCAAAAACCCTGTTTTTAAAGTACACTGAGCGTACTACAAATTAATCTCTTTCATGCCAGAATAGATTATCTCTGCTCATAATAATTACAAAAAAAAGAAAAACTGTTTATTTTTCTATGGAGCCTAATTCACTTCACTTCCGTGGAGTAAATAAAATAAAATAAATGGCCAAAACCGTTTAGGGGCTATAAAAAGTAAGTGTTTCCTGTCCGTTAAACCATTTTAGGTTCTCAGAGCTTTTAAAGAGCAGCTTTTGAACACCAACAAAAAGGTACTCTCAAGGTGCGGTACACCGTCCGGAGCGCAGACAGGTCACTGGGCCTAATCAACCTTCGGCGGAGGCCGTCCACCTCCGTGTTGACCAGGAAACCCTCACGGCCACCAACCGGCAGTGGCCTCCTCTCCCCTTCACACCTCCTCCATTGAGACACAAAGGGGTTTATTCATTTTAAGTTAAAGTTCCCTATTTTTCAACCCGGGCCTTATTAAAATGTTGGTTCCCATCATTTATAACTGCTCATAACACACAACCTCACTTAAGATTCATGATTCAAGATTCAAGAGGTTTATTCGTCACATACATATACATACTTTCATACATATTTGCAGTGAAATGTAATGCAACGCACCCGGTGATTACACACAATATGTCCTAGACTGAACACAGTGGCTACCTAAGAAAATTTCTTTCTACTAGACCAACTAACTGATTCATAAAACGTAGTGTTTGGTAGTGTTTGTAGGGGGGTGGTAGCTCAGGAGGTAGAGCTGTTGGTCTAGTACTCTAAAGGTTGCTGGTTCGATCCCAGGCTCCTCCTGCTAGCATGCTGTAGTGTCCTTGAGCAAGACACTTAACCCCTAATTGCTCCTGATGGCTGCGTCCGTCGGTGTTTGAATAATTGTATGTCGCTTTGGATAAAAGCGTCTGCTAAATGCAATGTAATAATATAACACAGTATACAACAGTACGGCGCAGCAATATGGTAACAGTGACACAGTATGCGGTACAGTATGCTACATATAATACAGTAAGGTAGTGGAGCCTATGTGTGTGGCTCAGAGAGGACCCCTGGTGAGGTCAGCATTGACAGTTCTTATGGCTTGCGGGAAAAATCTCCTTCTCAGTCTCACTGTGTGACTGCGGAGGCGCTTGCCTGACCGCAGCAGCTGGAACAGTCTGTTGTTGGGGTGGTGAGGATCCTTCATGATCCTGCAGGCTCTCTATAAGTCTGTATAAGTCCTGCAGGGAGGGGAGTGTAGTTCCAGTGGTACATTCAGCTGAACACACCACCCTCTGCAGGGCCCACCTGGCCTGAGCAGTACAGCGTCCAAACCAGGCAGTGATGTTGCCTGTCAGGATGCTCTCCACTGCTCCACAGTAGAAGGAGGATCCTCACCGAGACGCGGAATTTCCTCAGCTGCCTGAGGTGGTAAAGACGCTGCCTCACCTTTCTCACCAGAGTGTCTGTTTGTGTGTCAAACTTGGAAGCTGTAAAACTAAAACATTGTAAAATCTCCTTTGCAAAAATGGAGGCTCAGACAGTATTTAACTGTTAAACCGTGAAAAAATGCAAACTGTGAATTTTCTCAGGTTTTTAAGCGTTTTATTGAGTCTTTTCTAACTTAAGAGACTTGAAACAGGAGGTTGCATTGCTTTGGATAATGCAATTGCAAAAATATGTATGTAGCGGACCAAGGGTGTGGTCAAGCTCTGGCTGGAGACGGCAGCATGACTCCCTTTCCCACGGCTGCTGCAGGGAGCTTTCTAAATGTTTGTCTGTCTTGCAGAGGGGATCGGCGCACAGGCTCGTTAGCCGACCAGGACAGAGAGCAAAACCCCATCCCTCCTGCGCCCAAAATCATCCTCATTATTATTTATTATTTATACTTCTGTGCAGTAAACCTTTTTGTTCCTCTGTATTATAAAAACTCTTGCCATGTTGGCGAACCACAGCAAGAAAGCCTCACACAAAATAAAATGTGCCACTAGTTATACTAAATATATTCACAAAATACATGAAGACACATGTGAACATAAAGTGAGTTTCCCGTTTTCCAAACGGAGAAGATTTTACATTTTTATCACATTATCTTCCCCTTTCTCTTTCTCTTTGAATGCCATATTTCATATTCTTTCATTTTTTACATAATTTTAAGGTTTTTATTTGCACTTACGCAAATGACCTCTTTCAGCTACATCCATGCTAACATTAGAGAGTAGAAACAGGAAGTCAAGCTGCTTCCTACTGGTAACATACTGTAGCCAACACTAGGCTTCGGCTGGAGGGAATTGCAAAAAGTGGAAATTGCAAAAGGTAGGGTCCGCTAAATCCAATGAATGCCGACAAATGACCACCAAGACCACTAGACCGGGAGCAAGGCCATACCACTCATAGCAAAATCCTGGGTAATAATCAAAATGTAGTAGAGTGTAACGGTATTTTTCATTGTTTGTTTTTTCCCCCACCTGGTTTGATATTTCCCTAACGTCTCAAGCATCCTAGTAAGTGACTGGTGACACCTGTTCTGACCGTAAACAGTTCTTTATGAAAATACCTGGTGGAACCAGAGAGCCAGGTTCAAGATATCAATCCCCCCACAGAGGCTATTGGTCTGGGCCCATCAGGACGGATCAGTGCTTCTCAGGAACAACAGGCCTGGGAAGGGCTGTTGCCCGAGCCCAGAACCCCTGCCGGTCCAGCCACGTCTGAAAGTAGCACTGCAGGAGGATGAACCTGCCTGGGGCTGATAACCTAATGCAACACACACAAACATAATTATCATCAAAAAGGAGGGCGTTAATTGTCACAATGTCACAAGGTGTAAGTGTGTGCTTGTATACATTAAAGGTTAGGCTCAGTATTTTTCGTCCCAGGCTTTATTCAAATGTTGGTTCCCATAACTTTTAATTTCTCAGCTTCTAACTGTGCTTATATTCATTGTGAAATGTCCTTTTTGAAAATGTGAAGCTCACAATATAGTCACACTAATTGCATTGGGTTTTTTTTACATGTTTTGAACATGTAACCTCACCCAGAAGAGTCTACTACGGGAATTCCACAATATACTGTACATGAGGCATCAGTAGGGGGTTATTGTTATTGCAACGCCACTGACAGCATTAACGTTAACTCTAAAACGAATACATATAGCCAATAAATATAGTAAATCAATACACAATAAGCGCCTGACCTCTGGGTGTGTCATTAAAATGCAAATTGTCCAGTTTCTAAAATCGAAATGACTATTTCAGTGCAGTGCCCGCACAATTATCAAGGAGTTCTGGGAGTTTTCAAAGAAAAAAAGATGAGAAATTAGAAAAACGAGAGCTATAAATATTAATAAACTACTTCCATTTTAATCAAAAAATGTTCTATAGGGTCATAACCTGTATCACAGCAATTCGTCGGGCAAACCTATTTGCCTTTTACGGCCAAATCCCCTCCCAGAGAGTAGAGGGAAAACTGAACCGAGGGAGTTATAACTAGGTTGACCCCAAGAGCTCCCTCACAATATGCTGCTGCTCACCTTTCATCTGACATGTCCTCCGGGCGCCAGCTGCACATTTCTTTTGCATTGGGAGGCTGAGCAAACAAAAGAATGGGGTCAAGATGGGTTCACTGGCTGCAGGACTTAAATTAAGTTACATTGTACGCAGAGGTACGGAGGGTATAACGTCAGTGTCGCAGCAAACAAAATAGACTTCCAATGGCTTAAATTTGTTACACCTATAAAATGGAGTCAACCAACTTTTTGAGGGATGCGATGAAGTGCAGACGGGTATGGTCCTCTAGTCTGACCTTTTACACTTCCCCTCAAAGTATGAAACGGAATTGTCTTGGATTGACAGCTTTTATTCAGCTGATAACTGCAGCCTTTGGGCAATGATGACGATGCATTTATTGTTCCCATCAAGGTCCTTTCGGGGCCGGCAGAGCCACAGCTACCACCCGTCACGTTACTCCTCTCCTGGCGTGTCACTTTGTCCTTGTATGCCTGGTTGGTTTGGCCCACGACTTTGACAACAGAAAGTTTGTCTTTCTGGAATGGTGTGGTAAGTGGCATATCAGTGCCCTCTTCTTTTATGTGCTCTGCGGGGGTGTAATGACTACAATACCTTCTGGATACTGGGCTCAGTTTGGGGGTTAAATCAACTGGCAACATGGAAGTTGGCGTACCGTCAAATTTGGGACAACACGGTCTCTGGTTCCATATAAACCCTATGGTTTGGGAATCAGTTCCCAGTCGTTGTCCAAGACCAGGGCATGGGGGGGTCCATTGAGGTGAAACACCAACCTTTTATACGCTTTTGCTTTCCCTCGGCTCCCATGGCAGTCCATAGTGGTCAAGAGACTTATTTTCGCTTTTCAAGGAAAAATGTTCCAACCGAGGCCTTGTGTCCACCATGTGTGGGACCGTTGTGGGCATGCCTGGGCAAGCCCTGCAATGTCTTCAGAACCTAACATCTGGGGATCACGTGAAGGTACAGAGTAATGGTAAAAGTAGTCTTTATGCAACACGTGTGCAGAGGAGGTGGACAAGGGGCGACCAACTGAGGGATTGGGTGGCCGGCAGCATTGACACAGGGCGGCCCGCGGACGTCCAGAGGAATCCAGCAAGGCCTGGAGTGTGGACGTGCCGTCTGGGTGTGCTTGAACAGCAGCATTCCTATGGTCTCGAGTAGGTTCCTCGCCAAATTTGTCAAGCAACGATGAGAGACAGGAGTAAACAGAGATCAGATAAGTAATGTGACAAGCCTCATTTCCCCTGCCGAAAAGGTATCTGGCCGGAGGTGACCTACCCATCTCTGGCCAAATACAACCATGTTCTGTCAGATTGGGGTTAGAAGAACAGGAGGCCTTGTCCCTGGTGGGGACAGGTCCCTCATCCTCAGAACAGTCCTTTAAATCTGTGAGATGGCTGTGTATACATTTCTTTTCATGTCCGGTACTATGGCCATGTGTGGGCAGCCTTCCTTGACCTCTGTCAGTGTTCCAAGCCATTCTGAAAAAATGAGGCAAGACAAAACTCAACAGAAATGATACGACCAAACAAGACACCCAAAAGAATGCTTTAGAATTCCTATAGGAAGATTATATTCTATTCTCTAATATTATAGGAAATGCCATACTAAATCCCATACGATCCAATAGGAATTCCATGATATTTTGGGACAATTGTTGATAGAATCCTATAGGATAGGTGTTTCTTCGTAAGGGACTTTTCTACAGAATACTGGTACAATCTTACGTTGCATTTATTAATTATGGGGTTTAATCATCATTAGGGCTGCGATGATGAATTTGAAGAAATAAAATGTGAAATATGCATTCCTTACCGTGAATGATGCAAAATCAAAGAGTCCATTCCGCAAGAGCCTTCAATGTTGCTCATTGATAGACAACATGCTCTACCCGCACACATATGAAGCCTCGGTAAGAGAATCAGACAAGATTTAAAGTAAAGGAAATGGCACACGTGCACACAAGGGACAGCTGTGAGGTTAAACTTGGTGGTTTCTGGAGGGAGGTTGTTAGGAACATATTCAGGTTGAATATGACCCCTCTTGGTAATTAGCAAAGCAGCCAATTAGCAAACTAATTACCTGTGGATCATTGCAGCGTTCAGTCACATTAAAACTGCAAATGTAATGCTCACAGAAATAAGTCTGAATTGAGTTCCTTTAAACTAATGAATAAAACTTATTCAGAAGTAATGTAGCATATTTTATGTACAACCTAAGGTTGTAAATTTATCTTGATAAATCTTGTTTGTTTTTTATAATATACTGTATATACATGTTTATTGTTGTTTCTATAGATGCAGTATATTGTATACTTGTGTATGTATTTTCTCTCAAAACAAAAGAAAGCTCCTTACTTATGCGTGAAGATATTAGGAGTTACAGGGTTAATATTGTTACTAGGATGGACAGTGTTGTGGGATATTGTTTGAAAACTTGTATTCTGTGTTAATTGATCACTTTGTCTTGATAATTAATATGACAATATGATGCTTTTAACAAGCTATAGAATTCTACTTCCCAATATGACATTAGGAAATACATGAATATCTTGACCAAGAAATGTAATTGTCCAACTTTACCAGTATTCACAATCCTACATTACGAAGATGTCACTATTGTATAAAACACAAACATAAATTACATCCAATGAGATGCTTTTAACTTGTTCAACAAACAAGAGTAATGCTCACTTTTTCTGCATTTTATTACAGTTCGCACATTTAAGTACATTGACGTAAAGTTCATACCATGACGCAATTCATTACATTTTTCCCCAAATAAATAAAAAAAGCAATTCAAGAGGTACAACTGGATCCTTAAAGAGAGGAATATGACTAAATCTATCCACTTCTGTGACATTTCTAGACCTACTGACGCAGAGGCTGTTAGAATGCACCTTCCCATTTTCCTGAGTCTTGACTTGCCATCACGCAATTTTAAAAAGTATGCGCTCCACTTGTCCTTTTGGTATGTGATCCCAAAAAAAAAACAGTGCAAGACTGCCCTCCTGTTAATCGTAGTTCCTCAGGTATATCAACCTGTGAGGCTGAAACTTCTCGCGGCACAGTGGACATTCGTTCTGTTGCACAAACACAAAACCGCATTTCAAGGTCAGAAGGTTATCTCTCACACACGCACACACACACACGCACACGCACACGCACACACACACACACAAACCTTTTATGACGTTTTTTTTTTTTTTTTTATTTAATCTCCTTCGTAGTACCAACCTTTGTGTTGCACCACTCTGTGATGCACTCCCAACAGAATAGGTGACCGCAGGGCGTGCAGGTGGAGTGTCTCCTCTCCTCCAGGCACAGGATACAGCGGGAGGCGCGGGCAGAAGAGTCCTGCGCCCTGTGGTGGTGGCTGGATGGCACAGGATGCACAAAAAAAATCTAAAATTAATAAAAGGATGTTTTTGGAATATAAAATAAGTACTAAAGTGTTTGCTAAAAACTAACAGTGTTCCGTTTGCTACGATGTCTTGAGTGAAATGCTTCTGAAGGTTAAAGGGAACCTATTATGCTTTTCCTTATTTTCAGCTCGTCATGGCTTTCTTGATATAGTATCTGCTCCATCTGATCCACTGTGAGTTTCTCCAAACAAAACCAATAAAAAGTGTGTTTTTATTGTAGATGTATTTACTGAAGTTAACATGAAACAAAAAAATCCCTGGTGCGAGTCCCAGTGCGCCACAGTCCGTGTCTCCCACAATCCTGGAGCACCGCAACCGAAGTCGGAACTCTAGATCTAATACGAGTGAAGATTCAGCAACTGGATTGCTTATTTCTCGCCTCAAATTTGTTCAAAAACAGATTTTAGTGCACTGATAAGGTGAAATCTGTGAAGATTTTCCGAATAAACAGAGCCCCCGGAGAAAAGCTCAAACCCCATCGCCTCATAGAGCACGGAACTTGTGCTCAAACCCTATTGGCTTAGAACTAGGGACTTTGCTGCTCATTCATAATTAAAGCTACACACGTTAAAACAGCTCGTTTTGGAGCAGTCTGGGGTTCAGAGGCATGCCACGAGTGGTATTTTCAGAACTTCTATAACATGTTTGGGGACCTCAGAGACCTTTATTAACACATGTAAAAAGGAGCATAATAGGTCCCCTTGAAAGGAACGCCTTCAGTATACTTTTTTTTTTCTCACCCCATTTTTGAGCTGTAACTGATAGTAACCCTAAACCCATAGTGTAAAAGTTCAATGTTTCAACTAATTAACTAAGTGACTACAGCCTTTTTACAACAATTATATTGGGGGGACTCATATCAACTTAGAAAAATTCTGAAGGTGGTTGAGAGAATGCCAAGAGTGTGCAAAGTGGTTATCAAGGCAAAGGGTGGCTATTTTCAAGAAACTAAAATGTTTTGAATTGTTTAACACTTGTTCGGTTACTACATAATTCCATGTGTTAATTCATAGTTTTGATGTCGGTGGGTGTGTCCTTTTGGCTGGTAATCTATCTATGTATCTATGTATGTATGTATGTATGTATGTATATACAGGTACTCCTCACTTAACAACCTACCTGTTTAACAACTGTAAGGACTTACACTACTCACAAAAAGTTGGGGATATTCGGCTTTCGGGTGAAATTTCCGGATGAACCTAAAATGCACTATAGCCTTTACAGGTGAACTTAATTTGACCTTCTATAAACTTTTGAATGCACATGTCCAACTGTTCAGTGTTTCAGTACTTTTTGCACAACTTGCTGTTCTCTCACAAGGAGCTGAACGGCAAAATTCACAACAGGTGTTTGATCCATGAATCGACCAATACATTTCCTGGTTCAATTAGAATTGGTATCTAAACAGTCCTCTTCATCATGCTGTTCACATTTTGACATCATGAGACCAAGACGACACCTAACAACTGATCAAGAGTACCTCACCATTGTGAGGCTTCAACAGGATGTTCTCAGAGGGAAGTGGCCACTGAGCTTAGAGCAGGGGTGTCCAAACTTTTTGCAAAGAGGGCCAGATTTGGTGAGGTGAAAATGTATGGAGGCCGACCATTCTTTGAACAATTACCATTGTAAATTAACATGTAAATATGTAACTATATCACTTTGTACAGTTTGTTGTATACGTGTTTATTTGTTTTAGCTTTTATTTTGCTTTGTTTTACTCTGCTGTCTACAGCTAGGTTGACATTGCAAATGAGAATCCGGTGTCAATTGCCTTATCAGGATAGATAAAGGTTAAAATACTAATAAATTAAATGCAAATGAACTATTTTATGAAATCTGACGCCAACATTTTTTTTAGAAACATGTATTTATTGATTTTGTTTTAACAAATCACATCAAAGTGCATTTTGACAAAGGATAAGGATAGTATAGTCAAATTAAATGACTGAAATTTGACAAAACTGTTTTTTATCATCACAAAAAATGTATTTACTGAGACTTTAGTATTTATTCTCCTCAGAAGAATAAAAAAATAATTGACCTACATTAATGTGAAGGGTGATACTGAGATCTCGACTGCAGTAAACAGGGCAGGTCTGGTTCAAAAACAGTGGTTTTGATGCGCAAGATGTCACCAGGTGAGAGTCACTTAGTCTTGTCCTCACGTGGTTCTTGTTAATGTTCATAACCGAGAACGTCTTCTCGCACAAGTATGTCGAGCCAAACAAGCTCAGGATTTTCTTAGCAAATGTTTGAATCTCTTGGAAGCTGTCTTTGTCCAGCCGGCAGTAAAGGTTTACAAGAGGGAGTTGCTGGTGTTGACTGTGACACTCCGCGTCACACTGCAGCTCAATGAGCTCCAGCTGCAGGTGGGCTGGAGCGTCGTTAGGATCCACGGAAATAAGTGATCTCCTTTTCAATAGCTGCAAAATCCCTGAAACGCTGTTGAAACTCCTCAGCCAGAGATGAGATGTTTGCCGTTAGCTTATCGTAGTTAGCATGTTTCGTCTGATAGTGCCGCTTAATATTGAATTCCTTGAAAACAGCCACAGTCTCTTGAGAAATTAAGCACACCCAGTTGTTTCGCACGTCAGTGAAAAAATACTCAGATTTCCACTTGTCCTGGAAACGGTGGCCCTCGTAGTCAACTTTCCTCATTTAAGTTCCAGTTGGCATTTTAGGAATGGGCTAAGAATATACCACAGTGGTAAAAGTTCACACAGGGGTCACCCGGCGAGAGTGCAGCCACAAGTCTACTGCCACCCTCTGGTGAAAAATAAAATTGCTTTTTTTTGTACGTGCTGGCGGGCCACATATTATTGATTTTATGACAGACGCTTCGGGCCGGTGGAAATTTAGACACGGGCCGGATTTGGCTCTGGGGCCGGACTTTGGGCATTCCTGGCTTAGAGTGTCACAGAGTGTCATCAGCAGGTTCCAACAGAGATACAGAGAGACTGGAAGAGTCACAGAAAGGCATAGAAGTGGACGTCCTTTGGCCACATCCCACACTGATGACCGCTTCATTGTTAACAGTGCCCTGCGGAACCGGATGATGAATGACACTCAACTCCAGGCACATTTAAGGGAGGTGAGAGGCACCCAAGTGTCATGGCAGACCATTCAAAACCGTTTTCATCAGCGTGGTCTGCGTGCTAGATCACCTGCAAGGGTACCTGACCACACCACCAGGCACAGGCATCATCGTCTTGCATGGGCCAGAGAGCATTTACGCTGGATGAGGCACCGTGGGCCTTAGTGCTGTTCTCTGATGAAAGTCGATTCACGCTGAGCAGAAATGATGGCCGCCAACGATGTTGGAGACGTCAAGGAGAGCGCTATGCATCAGCCACTGTTGTCACCAGACGAGCCTTTGGTGGTGGTGGTGTTACAGTGTGGGCAGGTGTGTCAATACAGAACTGCCCTACACTTTGTGAATGGTACAGTGACAAGCCAACACTACCTGAATAACATCATTAATCCAGTCATTGTGCCCCTGCCTGAACAACACAGGCCTAATTTCATCTTCATGGACGACAATGCTCCAGCTCATCGAGTTTGCATCATTAGGGAACGGCTGCTGGAGACTGGGGCACCTCAAATGGAGTGGCCTGCACTTTCTCCAGACCTGAATCCCATAGAAAACCTATGGGATCAGCTGAGTCACCGTGTAGAGGCTCGTAACTCTGTACCCTAGAACCTCAATGACCTGAGGGCCGCCCTTCAAGAAGAGTGGGGGGCCATGCCTCAGCAGACAATAAGTCCACTTGTGAACAGCATGAGAAGTCGTTGTCAAGCTGTAATTGATTCTCAAGGGCACATGACAAGTTATTGAGACATTGACATTTTTTGTTGTGGTATACCCACCACTGTTGTTGGCTTTTGTTTCAATAAATTGTTTGAGATGAGGAAATCACCATTGCATGCTTCTACTTAAATGCCCTACTTTCATGATATAATATCACTGTAGCGTGAACTTTTTACATTTTCCATAAATGTCACCCGAAAGCCAAATATCCCCAACTTTTTGTGAGTAGTGTATGACCAGCTCTCTGACCAGTCTGTGTTGTGCGCTGTGTACAATACCGCAGCGTCTCAGCATCAAGCATCTCATCGCACATTACCTTTTCTCAGTCTCACTCTCGTTCCTGCAGTCTGTCAGTATTCATTGCACTAGCGTTCGCAATCGCCACACCCCCTTACCATGAAATAACACGGGTCCTCGCTTATCGACCAATTTGCTTAACGACCTGGTCCTAGGAACTGAATTTGTCGCTAAGTGAGGAGTGCCTGTAATTAAATAATAAACAAATAAATGAATAGATAGATAAATAATTTTTTTTTTATCCATGGCAATTTTGGTCTCCGCAGTCTTGAAATTTCACCAGGAGTCAAGACGGGAATCCTGGCCATACCAGACTGGAGAGCTACAACTGTGTTTGATGCTGTACCTGGGGACCAAGTTCCTGTACAGTTTCCACTCCTGTCTGGCCCTCTGTCTCTGTCGGAAGTTGTTGAGCTGCAGGGCCACCGTGATGGCCAGCTGCACAAGAGAGAGTGCACCGAGCAGCTTGTAGCTTGTCCTGATGGCCTGGTCATCGCCACCCGCACCCATCACACGCAACTGGAGGAAGAGGATAAGGAATCAGTTGACATTACATGTTAAGAGTTTCCTGAAATCGATACTGAGGCACCGCTTTACAGACACCGATCAGGCACAAAATTAAAACCACTGATAGGTGAAGCGAATAACATTGCACACCTCATTACAATGGCACGTGTCAAGGGGTAGGATATATTAGGCAGCAAGTGAAAAGTTCTTGAAGTTGATGTGTTGGAAGCAGGAAAAATAGACAAGTGTAAGGATCTGAGCTACTTTGACAAGGGCACATTCGATTAGATAAGTTGAGGTTGCTACAATGGTGGATGTATGCTTTTATTGCTTCTAGCCTCATGTAAGTCGCTTTGGAAAAAAAGCATCTGCGATATGTATATGTGTAAATGTAAACAAGCTTCGCTGCCAGTCCTACACCTAAAACACCTACGTAGCCAACACCAGCCGTCCTCTTGGACAGGTGATAGAACGCCCCGCTGACGTAGAACACCGCGGCATGGACCCGGCGCAGGAGGCTCAGGCCCTGCTGGGCAGCGAACACGGCTGGCACGCAGGCCCTCCGCTGAGGCTCCGACAGCAGAGCGAGGGCTCTCTGCGTCCAGCTTCTCAGCCATGCCTGGGGACTCCAGCGGGTGGACGCTCCTCTGCATTGCCCACTCCGACCACTTTCACCCACCTCCTCCCCCTCCACCAGCTCCAACTCCAGGCACACCAGCACCTTGTCCAGGAGATAAGGCACCAAGGTGTGGCAGAGAATTAGGAGGCCCCGTCGGAGGCGGGAGGGAATCCGGCGCTTGGTGGGATCCACCTGGATGATATTCACGTACTCCTCACCCAGGGTTTGACAGCCTAGGCGAAGACACGGCACGCAACAAAACAGGTCACAATCCACGATTCAAATTTTTTTCTGGAGTAATACACAACATGCCTATAGGGAGCACCATGTGTGGCCACTACCTGAAAAGGTGGTTAAACCATAGTAGATGAGGTCTGACAGCAGTTCTACCTCCTTCCGCCAGTCAAGCCATTTCTTGGATCCTGAAACAGCAGCAGTGTTTTAGACATTATTAACCACCACTGGCAAACAGTTTTGACAGCATAGTCTCTTATACTTAATTATTATTATTTATTTTTTTTTAATGAATGGGCGAAACTTCCATGTTCAGCGTTGACTTTCTGGCAAAGATGCCGCGATTTGAGCGAGGAAAAAAAATGTACTTACCAATACATACCAATACCTATACCTGGGCTTTGCTACTAGCTGATAAACAATACCTGTGAGACATTCTAAGATGTTTGTTTTTTTTGACAAATCCAATAAAAAAAATGTTCAACATTTTTTTGAAACTGCAATTCAGTTAAAATATTTTCAGATAATAACAAATAAATATATAAATAAACAAAGAAATAAATAAATATGAGGAAAAAAGAAGCCTATAAACAAAAGTAAACAGGGAATAGCAGTAGTGAGATAGCAACATAGTGGCGGAAAAATATTGACATTATGATACTTATTTCAATAACAAAATGATATCACTGTTCGTAATAATTATAACTGACCTGTCTACCCCATGAGCATCTTATTTGCCCTTTGCTGTCTCTTACAGTATTCATCCCAGCGAGACTCACCGGCGAGAATGTGGAAAGCCTCGTTGGCGTTATTTCTCAAAACGCTTTGATAGTGCTCGTCCTTCTGGCTGGAGCGAATCAGCTGAGCTTGGTTCGCAGGCACCAGAGGCATTGTGACGATCGCAATTAAGTCCGTTTCCGCCCCCTACAGAAACAAACGGAAAAAAAAACTCCGAAGATAAGTTTGCATTGTCTTATGAAAAGTCTTTCGAGCAGCTGCTCGGACAACACAAGACAGCAAGTGTTTATTTTTCCTCTCTTCTTAATGGCGGTTGGCAAACCAGCTGTTGGGCGCATTACCGCCACCTAACGGACTGGGGACGGGAGCACGACATTTGGTGGGGAAAGTAAACAGAATGAACAAATAAAACAAACAAATAAAATAAACAAATAAATAATAAATATAGCTGCAGGCAGCAATACGCGGGCTCCAGTAGCGACACCGACTACAAATTTTCGAGTTCGCATGGAACGTAGCATCTGTTCGTGCTGTCACTCCTATTTACATCAGAATTACGTCAAAAACGAGTTAAATTTTCCAGGTTTCCCATGAATGCGGCATCGACTCAGACAATGGCGGTGACCCAAGTTCTTGCGAGTCCTGGTGAGACATAGAATTACTACCACAAGCCGATACACTTGTTGCGTGTTCTACTGTATCCTAAAAAATAGAAGGTCGCTGTCTACTACCTGTAGTCCTGCCTCACGATGCCTCTGTGGAAGCCCCCAACATCAACTTCTGTCATATATATAATGTTACAATGTCGGATGTTCATATAAGACGTGACCAACGTGTAAAATAATGACATGAACAAAGCTCGTCAGCTCGTCATGGATTTATTGATATAGTAGCTGCTCCATCCGACCCACTGCGTTTCTCCTAACAACTCCAATGGAAAAAAAAAATCGTGTGTTTTATTGTAGAAATATTTTTTTTTTTTTAACTTGACTTTATTTTCCGAGGTTTACACGAAGGAAAAAATCCCGGAGTGCGAGAGTCCCTGTGGGTCGCAGTACAGTGTCCGCGCCTCCCACAAGCTTGGAGCACGGCAATGAAAGTCGGAACAAACGTTTACATTAGGCCTCGCAGAACTAATATGAGTGGAGATTCAGATCTGGATTTGCTAATTCTCGCATCAAATTTGCTCAGAAACAGATAAAGTGAAATCAGTGAAAGTTTACAGAGTGAATACAATTGGCTCAGAACGAGGGGCTTGGCCGTTCATTCTCAAGTGAAGCTGTACACACACAGAAACAGCCCGTTGCGGAACACTATGGTGTATGTCACAATGGCTCGAATGCATAATGCAAGTGGTATTTCCAGCAAAAAAAAATCAAAAACCTGTTTTGGGGACCTCAGAGACCTATATTAACGTGTGTAAAAAGGAGCATAATAGTAATAATAATAATTATGCGTTCGGCGTTTGTCACACCACGGAAAAATGTGTTATTAACCGCCCAGACAAATTGAAGTGATTCAAAAAATTGCCAAGTATATAAAATTAAGTTTCAAGATCATGAAAAAAAAAAAAAGGCAGCCCCTCTGTTCTCAGACGCTGGGGGCGTGTCCGCTGAAGACACCCCGAGAGCCATTGCAGCAACCAACTCTCTTCAGTGAGTACATAGCACCACCCACTGAAGCGAAGAACAAGTTGCTAGCACACATCTCCCAGCTGGAGATGGGGGGCGGCTCATGAGTCGGTTCGCTGGTGGTGAACGAAACAAACTTGAGACAGGGGTTCCCAAAAGATCGCTCTGATCAGAGCTGCGGAGCTCCGCCGCGGCTTTATATCGTGTTAGGGGAACGGCCATGCCAAGTATGACCGCTCTATGTCATCGAGTCATGATTTAGCCCCTCCCAAAAAAAATCCGGAACACAAAAATGGCCAGAAACATTTTAACGGTCGAACTCCACAATTCAGTGCTACATCGTTCAGTCTTTTCACATATTCTCAGCAATAGTTTTCTGACATGTATAATGTGTTTAGAAACAATTAACTTAATTCACTTTACAGGGACTTCAATTTCTATGGTGTACATTTTTCAACTCTTGGTACGAAAGTTGGCTCTGACACTTTGACCAAAAGCCAGTATCTAAGCAATTGCTATACAGTATACTATATAAAATAAAATAATAATAATAATAATAATAATGTTGTATGTTGCCATATTCACCTTCAATAAATCTGATATTTTGTGAATTCATTTTGGGTGTAAAAAGAAGAATGACTTTTTAGAAAGATGTGAATAAAGTTTTTGCCGCTCTTATCAGACACTGTGTGAAGGGTGTTTTTTTAGCGCCCTTTCATACGGTCAAAATAGCAAAGGCAAGCTTTGAAAAACAGAAGAAAGACCCGACAGCCACTGGGAGGTAGGTTTTCATATTCAGATTCGCCAACTACTGTAAGGGCATCTAAATATCCCACGTTGTCATCGAAAAATCTTTGGCAATGCGGCTCTGGAGTAGGCTTCCTGAAAAATGTCAGACTGGCTGAATCCATTGAATTTTTTTTAAAGTTGGCTTAAAACACATCATTATTGTCTTGCGTACATGAGCGATTAACCTGCGCTTCTAGTTTTACATTACGCAGAAGCTTTTATCCAAAGCGACTTACAATTGTTCAAACACCGACGGACGCAGCCATCAGGAGCAATTAGGGGTTAAGTGTCTTGCTCAAGGACACTACAGCATGCTAGCAGGAGGAGCCTGGGATCCAACCAGCAACCTTCAGAGCACTAGACCACCAGCTCTACCGCCTGAGCCACCATCCCCTTTTGTTTTATTTCTTTTATATAACCACCACCACCTTCTGTTGGAACTTTGCACATGTTGCGATGTGTACACTTTGGAAGAATGCATGTGTGATGTTTTCTGTTTCAACCTTCAGCTCCACCGGTTGGAGGCATTGAAAGTGCACAGTCAATGCAATACTGCACTTCCATTTTTACTTTGGAAACTGTTAATGTGGCAACATCCTGATCTTGCCCGGGCAATTTTCCATTCTTGGAAACGGTTCAGGTACTAGTAACAGTCATTCATGTGCCCACTATTTTATATTGTATAGTCTGCTTGGCAAAAAAAAAAAAAAGTTGGAGAACCAGTTCCTTTGTCTTCTGTGTCAGTACTGGATACATTCACCATCTCTTGTTGCCTTTTTCTTTAACAGCCATCAACCCCATGAATAAAACTCGACCAGGAAGTGAACTTTGTTCACCTTGTGAGAGGGAAAAGGGTTGGGTGTTTTTTTTTTTCTTTCTTCCTTCCCTCTCCCCTCCTACTCCCATTCAGTTTGGGAGCTTGCTGCTTTTGACTCGGGGCAGATGGAAGGTAGATAGACGACGGTGGTGTGGGTGAAGGAGAGAGATTGCTGCTCGCCAATGATGTTGCAACCTCAGAGGAATAAACCTGCTGAGGGCCCCCGAGAGAGAGATTAGGGAGGTAAGTGTGAATTGTATGGAACAAGGTGTAACCAAGGTGTACTGGGTTTGTTGCTGTGTAGTTATGTTGCACCTAACTCCACTGGATAGTGGCGGTAGTGGTTGCAAGGAAATAGGGACGGCATCGTTTTTAAATGGGGCGGCTGTTGACTTGGGGACTTGCGTGGGTGGGCGATGGGATGTTATCAGAAGGATACAAATACACGTTTTTATAAACATACACATGCACACACGCACACACAAATAAACACACCTGCGAGACAGATAGTTGTTGTTTCTCTACATTCTTCAGAGGAGAGGATGTGTAGGGTTTTTGGATGCACTGGGTCCGTGAGTTACCAGGAAGAACCAGACAGAGGTCTAAACACCCCCCCCCCCCCCAGACACACGCACACAACCTCCCATCGCCCATGCAGCCTCTTCTTCAAAAGTTTCCAGCGAGACGTGAATGGAATATGAACTTGTGAGTGTGACTTTTTCAAGAGGTCACCGCGCTAAACAAATTGGATGTGTGATAGGACTGTGCACACATTGCGACCACTTGGTTCCTCTATGGCTGAAAGTTTAATTACTGGATGAACTGGTTTCTGTGTGTGTGTGTGTGTGTAATAAGACCTGTAAGGTGGAAACAACTATTATTGTTTTTATGTTCATTTTCTATTTTATAGATTTATAGAATATTATATATTCAATTTTTTAGGTGTATGCTTAATGTTTATCATTAGGTTTTTTTGTACATGACCATAGTTTTTACTTTTCATTGTTGGTCATCTTTTGGTTCATTTTTCGGGTTCATTGTTAATTTTATTTCACGAATTATCGTTCACCCTTAAATGTTTATTGTCCAAATGGAAAGTGAATCTATGTTACATTTACATTTACATTTAGTCATTTGGCAGACGCTTTTATCCAAAGCGACTTACAAGGGAGAATAACATTCGGCTACATTGCGACAGAGATTAGTGTAACAGTTCTACTGTTCTACTTTTCTAGTTCTAGTTAGTATATAGGTTTGTTGTATTTGACCACATTTTTCTATTTTTCTATCTATTTGTATTAGTATATACTATATTATATAGTTATTTTGTATGTTATATTATATGGTTATATGAATATATAATTTATATTTTATTATTTTAGGTATTTCTTGGGTTATATTTATTGTTTATCATTAGGTTTATTGCATATTGCCATTTTCTTCTTATATTTTATTCGATTGCTTTATTATTTTTTTGCTTATTTTTTATGTGAACTGCTGTGACAATTTCCCTCCAGGGATGAATAAAATATCTATCTATCTATCTATCTATCTATCTATCTATCTATCTATCTATCTCTCCATTCATCCATCCAGCTCTTTAAATTGTTAATGACTCATGTAATGAATACTCAAGCCCACTAGTAACTTGTCTAGCTTCTTGCTTTCCTGCCCCAAGTCTGCTCTGACACAATCAACCATTCATTACTTGAGACAATATTTGGCAGCAAGAGAGTACCCACATAGCGTGCGTAATAACCTGTTGCAGGGCAGGACCGCGTGTAAATGCATCAGACGGCGGGTCTGAGCATGACGAAACGTACACGCAAATCTTTTCTTTAAACAACACGACACATACTCTGGGTTGTACATTCTGACCTTTTCCGAGTTGCAATTTACCTCCCTTTGCCTTCCCTCCGAGCTATTCAGTGCCTTTCGCCTGCGTATCTGTCGACGGGTCCGTGCAACCTTTTCGAATAGCCCCCCGTGTCCTCGCAAAACTTCCCTGGCTTTTTGGATATAGAAAAGTCAAAACTCAATCTGACTTGGAAATGAGCCTGACTTTTTGACTTTCAAATTCCCACAGCCAGTGGAGCAACCTTGTGTCGCCGAACGGGGGAGGGTGTAAGGTTCCCCTAAGAAAAAAAAAAAACCATTTAACAGTCAGAAAGGAAGAGGAGGGTGTTTTAATGTCCTTCAGCCTCTTCTAGAGTTTCTCGCAAATGTGGCTTCAAAGCCACGCAGAGTTGCATTGAGTTTTCATGCATCTTATGCCAAAGTCAAAAGATCTGGCGTCAAGGCTTTAAAGTGTGAAATGGTTTGGTTCAATTTCGGCCATTTATTTCCAGACTTGTACTCCAGCTTGCCTTGGGAGCATTCAAGGTTCATTCTTGGTGGTGTAAAACTTGGGGTTTCATTCCCAGAAAAGGATTAACATTGGGCTACTTGATGGTCACAAATGTCCATTAAATAACAGCTGTGACTGGCAACCTATTCAGCGTGTCTGTGCATGTTAAAGATAAAGAGAGTTAAATGAAGATAGATTGAGTGGCCATACCTATGTCTGGATACTTCTGAAACTATATAAATATTTGGTCTAGAGACCTAACGGTTACGTGGTGCTGCATTACTCACAGCTTAGGTAAGGCTTGCGCAATGAAAGGCTGAGCCCAGCCCAGCCCACCTTGCCAGGTAAATCCCTCTCTGTCCTCTCCTTCCCTCCCTCCCTCCCTCCCTCCTCAGATAGGCAGAAGTTTTCTACCCTCACTTGTCCCTTCATACATCAACACACCGAGCAAGAAAAACTCCCCCCCACACACACACACACAGTAGGACAAAACTCTTTCAAATGACGAGCCGGTGGAACTTCCTATAAGCCGCAACACAGGGTGTGTGGAAAGTAGGCACGCGTGAAGAGATTCATTTTTCACGGACGTCCAAAGGAAGGCCCCAAAGTGCACTGACCCAGGTAAGTTTAGAGTCTCGCTACTAAACTCTTTACTTCTCAGGACGACTGCTGTCCTTCTGCGGTCTCTTCACTTCACCACTTCACCTCCGGCATGGTAAACTTCGCAGGCACTTACAGTTAAGTGTGTTTTATGTGCCTCAGTGTGTGCACATGCGCATGGTTTTATGATTCTCGAGGGCGGAGAATGCACACAAAATCCACAAAAGCAAAAGCTGCGTGTGCGGCTTCTAGCGCTTACGGTCTCACCTTAGCCAGTGCCGGCCCTAAGAGAGAGAGAGAGAGCCCTGGAAGAGAGCACTCTGCTCGGAAAAGCCAGTTTCTAAATCCCTTTGTGGGGGCTGCTCTTTGAGCCGGTGTAGATTTCATCCCCCTTTGAGCTCTGTCAGAGGGGACTTTTCAGGCGGTGAAACCAGGCACCCCACCTGCAATAAAACCCCTGGAGTTGGTAACCAGTTGAACTGTACTAGAAAGTAGGTTGTTGTTATTGTTGGGGATTTTTGTAGTTGTGTGTGTGTGTGTGTGTGTGTGTGTGTGTGTGTGTGTGTGTGTGTGTGTGTGTGTGTGTGTGTGTGTGTGTGTGTGTGTGTGTGTGTGTGTGTGTGTGTGTGTGTGTGTGTGTGTGTGTGCGTGGGTGCATGCGTGATTGCGTGCGTGTGCATGCGTGTGCGTATGTGTGTGTGTGTGTGTGTGTGTGCGTGGGTGCATGCGTGCTTGCATGCGTGTGCATGCGTGTGTGTATGTGTGTGTGTGTGTGTGTGTGTGTCTTCCCACGGACAATTCTGTATTTTGGTAATTCCGCTGGATGCCATAGAAATAGCCACATTGTATCCACTTCAATAGAATCCATCACCCCACAGCCCTCTTCAAAATCCATTTCCCATGGTATTGTTGTTGGTATAATAGTATAATTTACTGTTCTTTTTGCGTGTCTTGTGTGACGAGGTCAGTGTTATTTTGAAAAGGATACTACTGCCGCTGGGAAAACTTAGTTCAAACCAATATGAAACAGAATAGAAGTTACATGTCAAGCCATTAAACAAGCCTTTTCTTTTGAAAAGATGAACATAAGCACAAACAGTGAGCATTTGATATGATGAACAGATATGACTCAAAGCATTTCGAAGAACATGAATAATAACAGCTTATTTACAGTTGTTTATTTTCACCAGAAACTATTTAACCGCATGACTCCCTGTGGCTAGTGAACAAACGCTCGTTATTAGGAATGCCTTTGGTTACAGAAATTATTCCACTAGCCAAATAACAAAACAAAATGTATTTTTGCTTTATATTTGATGCATCCCAACAGAATGGAAAGTTTTCCCAAAGGTAAATCCTATTTTCAATCTCTCCAAAAGTAAAATGAATCGCCGGGTTAAAAGCTCTTAAATAGTCAGCTTTTCTGTTAGTTCTGACACTCCGACACTGAGCCTCGATACCAACAGAGCGACTTTTCGGATAAGGTGAGAGAGGCCCAGAGCGTGTAATTGCATATTGTCTTTAGAAATCCACTTTAGTGTCTTTGAAAGCCTGTCTCGTTTTGGACGTCACCTCGCTGTTGTTAGGGTAGCCCTCATTGGCTGGCAAGGTAAAAGAAAGGATCATTGTGTTGGTGCTCTTTGCTCATTGGCCTGTAACAGCTGTTAAATGAGAGAGATACACTGTATGTCATACTGTGGGGGTTCTTCAAAATACGCACACAAGTAGGCAGTCATTCAATGGCTCAACCAACACAATGCTTTCTTTCTCTTAATAGCATATAAAAAAAAGCACTCCAAGTTACACACAAACAGTTCTTTAGAACAGTCAACCTTTGGGGGGTGGGTGGAGGGGGGTGACTTGGTGTCTCTCAGTAATGCATGGAGGAAAATAAATACATTAAATTCATCTACAATAAAAGAGTATTAGGGTTGGTTAAATCCCCGGCTCCTCCTGATAGTAAGCAAGTGTCCAAGAGAGCAAGTGTCAAAGCGAGTGTCCAGTGAGCAAGACACTTAACCCCTAACTGCTCCTGATGAGCCTTGCATGGACTATATCAGTGTATGAAGAAGATATAAGTCGCTTTGTATAACTGCATTAGCTGACCAGCATAATATCTGGTGGTTTCACTCTCAACCTTAAAACTGCCATGCTTCCAAAATTTAGATGGGTGTGTCTCAGTTTCCTGCCAAGATGGCGGTGAGTGGCAAACTCCAGGCTTCAAATCGTCTCTTCACAATACAAGGTCAGCGACACTAGGTCCACTGAATTAATGTTTTTAGAGTCGACCTACACAGCACAAGCATTGTCTGGTTCTGCTTAACGTGGCTTAATGAAATGACGCTTTGACACAGAAGACAGAAACTACTGTTGTGAAGTTCACTATAGGACACAATCTTCATCTCCGCCACTCAAGGTGTGTGAGTGCAAATTGAGTCAAATGGGCAAGCTATCAAAGAAAAGATCAAATCCAAGATTGAAGTTGTATTAAATCAAATCAAATCACTAAGAAAAGGGCGTCACCTTCTCACATAACGTCAATGCCTTGAGGAAATTCCTTTCATTATTTGTCTCATTTCAGCCTAATCATCCTTAATTAGGGTTATACTGTGTCATGTACTGTGTTTTCGTGGGAAAATGTAATTTTGCCAGAGCAGAAAGCATCTGAAAAGGACTGTAAACTGGACTTTATTTTCTTTAGCTAAGAGGGGTGATGGAGGCACATGTAGCAGAGAGTAAACATCCTGGGCTTGGCATTACTGACAGCGAGGGCTTAGAGAGAAAGATAGACAGAGAGAGAGAACTGAGAGAAAACTACGGGAGGGGTGAGGTCACCTCTGCCCTCGGGATTCGTGAAAGCCAGTAGAAAGGAAGGGTGACGTAGGTCTTTCGCCTACACAAGCCGACGTGAACACACTTGCAGGCACAAGGTGAATAGCGATGTGGGACTCTCACAATTATAAAACTGCTGTTGCACAGCCGTTGATTGTGTTAATAGATTTGCCGTCAACTCCAGGAAATGCTATCGGAAACTCATGGGTTTCTTTACTTTCATTGTTTTCATTTGTTTGTACAAACCTGTCGAAGGACTATTGCTTGTCACTGGAAATCACCTTATGTCTTTACTTCTCAAAACAACCAGTTTAAATAGAACTAATTTGGCCAACTATCCAACTATTCATATCCCTGAAGTTTTTGATTGAATTATATTATATTTTTTACAACATTAAATGTTTGTGCTCATCTAACTATACAGGAAGGAATCTCTGCATGTATGTATGTATGTATGCATGTATGTATTGTTAGAAATAATATGGCGCTTGTTACAAAATGGCGCCTCTGGTTGGAAACAGTTCTTTGTGACCAGTCGCACACATATTGTTTCCAGTACTTTTCCTATTGTGTGCATGTTGCTCATGCGGTTTTGCACGTACATGGTTTTTTGTGATCCATATATCCTTTTGTGATGACTTGCTTAGATTAGACTATATAAGGATCCAGGGAAGAAGGATCCGGGCCCCACTGGTATCTGCAGTATCAGGAATAAAGGAATCCATTTTTTTCTCACATTCTCACATTTTTGTCTCCGTCTTATTTGAAGAAGCTCCACACATCAACCATCCTGGGAGGTATCGGCCGTTAGGATCCCAACAGTTTGTATGTATGTATATGTATGTATGTATGTATGTCCGTATGTATGTATGTCTGTACGTATGTCTGCCATTCTGTTTGTATGTCTGTATGTCCGTATGTATGTTTGTCCGTATGTACAGCATGTATGTCTGTATGTCCGTATGTATGTACAGTATGTCCGTATGTATGTACAGTATGTCCGTATGTATGTACAGTATGTCCGTATGTATGTATGTATGTCTGTATGTATGTCTGCCATTCTGTATGTTCAAGTTCAAGTATGTATGTCTGTCTGTCTGTCTGTATGTATGAATGTTTGTCTGTATGTATGTACAGTATGTATGTATGTATGTATGTATGTTTGTTCTTTTGATTTTTTCGAAAACCATTCATCCGATCTACTTTACAGTTGGTGGGTGTATTTCTAGGGACCTCAGAACATGCAGTGTTGAATTTGGTGCAATTTTGACACGTGACGTGTAATATTAATACATTTTTAATAAATAGCGAACGGTGAGCCAGCGGGGGGGCGGAAACAGGCATGTTTTGTGCGGACACGCGACACATGTAATTTTAATAAACTTTGAATAGACAAGCGAACAGTGACTAAATCCAAAAGCGCAACTTGGGTGTTTTTATTTCCTGTGAGAAAGTTTATATTTACCCAGTCTTTTTCACCATGAGTTGCTGTGACTTTCATGAACAGGCATATTTTGAACGGGCACTGCACTAGTGCTTTCTAATGGTCCAAAATTAAGATTTTAAACAAATGTTGCTTCAAGTTAGAAGTATTTATACAGACACTTTACCCACACAGTGATGTGGGTGTATATGTTGGACAATGATGGCCAACACGTTTCGCTGTCATATATTCACAGCATAGAAACTACATAACGTTTTAAAACAAGCGTTTATAATTTAGATACTAAACTAAATAAATACTAGTGTTTGGTAAATGATCGCCAGTGTTTTTTTTCCACAAAGGTCTTTCTTGGTCTTTCTAGTATACTGCCTACAGTACTTTACTCTTTTTTGCATTCTATCTCTTTCTCATACAAAACACCCCAAAATCTTTTAAAGGCATCTTTTTCCGGTGTTGTCCAACCTTCTTTTGTTCCATGATAGCGAAAGCATGCCCAGGCCTGCCGCTCGGAGAGCCTCACCTCCCACACAACCAACCAACTCCACCAACCCCTAAACCGTCCTGCTAGCAGCCTTTCACTCAACAGATCCTGACATGCCCTAAAGCTGGCCCTACTAAGTCTTAACTCACTCGACCCCCGACCCCTCCACACCTCTCACACACATACAATACAAAAATACCAAATTTAAACTAAGCTTATTTAAGCTTTAGGGGAAACACTGAGGAACATGTGGCAGATGGCTCACAATGGAGGTTGAAGTAGAAGAGGTTAAGTCTTAACTCTTCGTTAGTTTTGATTCAGTTCCGGTCTGGAGAAAAACTCAAGAACCATGTCAAATCTGTCAAAATGATTTATTCAGGAAGCATGCGAAATGTAAAGTGATCAGTGATCACATTCAATATGAATTATGCCGAATGCATTTTTCACATTAATTTGATCCTACAGTATTTATTTTGTGTTCGCGAGTTAAAGATTGAGGGCTTGATTCACGTGACTCAAGACGCACGGTTCTGGGACCAGGGAGTCGCGACTCATGGCTAACTGATCTCGTTCGTGAACCCGTTCGGGAGTCATTGATCCTTCTCGAGGAGCGTGACTCCCGACTCAAGGCTGTAGACTCAGTGAAGGCCTGTGTGCCTGGCTGCATTTACCGAATTTTCGAACATCTATATATTATTTACCAGAGTTAATCCCGACTCCCGAGTCTTTTGAAGATTTGTTCGCTACGAACGAATCGTTCTTGAGTCTTACATCACTTGTTCGAAATTTACTATCTCAACAACCAGACCTATTTAGTTCCTTTAACCCTATCTTCAACTGTATCCAATTAAACTATATATTTTAAATCTTTTACTCATATATTCTCTATATCCTGCACTTAGCCGTAAATTTCTCTGTCCAGTCACAGCCGCCTTCTTATTTCGCCCTCCAACCTTTTTTTCTTTGTTTAAATAACGGTGGCTTGCACTTTGTGGTGTTATCCAACAGTGCGGCTAATCCACACCAAATTGAATTTGAGGGCCAGCCCGTTCGGAGAGTGCACCGGGAGTGGTCAGGAGTCACGAATCCAGGACTGCCGAGCCCTGTGAAATAGGCTGTGTTTGCAGAGAGGAAATAGTCCCCTTTCATGGGAGCTCACACTGAAAGAATACTTTTCACATTTGTAAAGTTGTGTGCGTGTGCGTTTATCTACTTATAACAACGGTATGTCACAATTTCAGCTTATCAATTTGATATCCTGCGGTAAGTGATGCCTCTATGGTTTGGCGGATAAAACTGTATGTTGACGTAGTGATGGAGTCATATCTTCTGATCATTTGGGAATACTCCAGTTTTTGGGACCAATTTTGTCTCAATGGTAGTCAATGGTAATTTCATCCCTGGGTGCCCAGTAGCCTACTAAGATAGCAATGGGCTGCATGCTTACTGCGTTAGCTCAATGCAAGACTGCGGAGGGAATCGAACTGAGGAAGCATCTCATAAGCTGCTAAGTGATACATCTTGCATCTCATCTCATACAATAATCTTCCACTAAAAGTTTTTTGTTTTGTTTGAGTGCTGGCTGCTTTCACTTTAACATTCTATTACTGGTGCTACAGTACCTAGTAGCCTAGTGTTTGTGAGAACTGCCTTGTTGTTGCTTAACCTGCCAAACCACACCTCCACTTTCCAGTTGGAGAAACAATAAAGCAGGAAGTTTAATCAGCTGAAGATGGCCTTTAAATATTTAGCGGTAGACAAGCATTTTTAGATGAAAAGTTTTTGCAAGGTGTTACCCTGAATTTGCTTGAGTTTCAAAAATTGTCTTCATACAGTATGTGATTTTGATTTTGTTAAAGTACTTTTACCTGACCTCCTCATCTCTCTCTCCTTGTTCCCGTTACCACAGCTTTAGTCCTCTGAATGGGAGCCAGAGCCACTGCAACAACCAGCTTCAACGTCAGACGTTAGAAGACCACTGGATCGGGACCACCATCCCACTACCGATCTCCCACTATCAACTTTTATTCAGGATTATTTTTTTGCTGTCTATAGACAGCACCTACACTCAAGCAGAGAATCATTTCAGAGGGGCGACTTGAAATGATGAAAATGTAATCAAGAAGACAAGAGGTTGCTTGTGATTCCTGGAGACATTGTTTGGTTTCTTGAAGACAGGCTCTTCAGTGCACAAGGACAGAAGCTGAGCCCTGTGACACTTCTTCAAAAATTACACTTCTCTCTGTCGCACAAACACACGCACACAATCACTTTAAACGCTCCTCATCTCATGGAATCAGTGGCGACGAGAATTGCCTTGGTAATGGATTCCCCCAACCCCTCACTGGGGTCGAGGGTCACGGTGACAACGGACGGCTACTCTTTTGTGAGCTCGGCCAGCCTCCCCTGCAACCACTTCCTGTCGGCCAATGTCATCAATGTTGGTGAGTGCCTTTTGCTTCGCTCGATTTATCCACTCCTCTCCAAGCCTGTAGTCAAGTGTCGGCTGAGATAAAACCTCCGGGGTGTTAGCGGGCTTTTGAAAAAGAAAAAAACATAACCGATCCCTTAGAGCTGTCAGACATTCTTGTCTGAGCCAGTTGCTACACCGAAGATATGAACACCTCAGTGTTCATATCTTCACACTTGTAGTATTCCCTAAACAGACACCTTAACTATTGGCTCTGGCCAGGGCCGCCGCTGGATTTGTGCCTCTGACTCCCCGGAGACCCCGGTGCTACAGTGTCTGTCTGCTGCCACAGATTTATGCATTAGCGGGCAAGAATCTCTGTATGAATCTGAATATGAAAGTATGTTCTTGTCAGTCAAGGGGTGTTTAAAATGACAGATTTACATTGTTAAGCGTTTGCCCCATTGGACTGCATTCAAACACAGCGACAAGCTGCCGCAGAGTGTTAAGTTTCTCAACAGTGTGGGTTTTAACTAATTAATAGAGGGAGAGCAATTTCACACCGACAGATGAAAGAAAAGAAAAATAATGCCGTCAGCGATAATTGCCTCCAGATCCCATGTGCATCCGAGGGTGTCAAGGACAGTTAAGAGACCGTTGGCCATATCTGCATTACGTTCGCCTTATGAGTGGCTTCAGGGCTTAAGAGCGATATTGTTTGTGCTTTCCGTTGACCTTTGACCCCTGTTCCGAGGCATAAAACCTGCAAACTGGAATGCGTTACAAGGCGAGAGGGGGTTAAGTTCAGTTTCTTTGAGAATCTTATTTAAAGGTTTTAGGATTATGTAATCAGAGTATGAAAAAACGTATCAACGCATTTATTTAGTTTTCATCATCTCAAAATTATTTCAAAACCGAATTCTGAATGTTGAAAAATTGCTTACATTGCATGATTACTCTTCACATTCATACTTTTTCGAATAATTTCTTGAGACCCTTCAAGACTGTAAATATAAATATACCGTAGAAGTATTCCAAATGGAGTACTTACTTTTCGTAATCCATCGGATGGATTGTTGTACATACAAACGATATTCTATGTGTAATATGCTGAAACACACAACGTTTGTATCCTTTAATTTTAACCTACATTTTTAAGTAATGGGATTAATGTATTAATTTATACAAGAATGCAGACCACATTTCCTTCTGGTGTAAATATATACATTCTTTCAAAAAAACAATTGTGTGAACATTTGTGACTGACTTCACATTTTTGATACATGGTACGGATTAGAGAGCCTCTGGTTTGTAATCATTCACCCAGTCCCCAGTATGTCTGTTGTTCGGGGACACAGATCCAGCTGTGGTCGTTCTTCCATTTCACTGGTTCCCAATGTCGCAGCTCGGCAACATAAGTTACCTTTGTGTTTTGGGCCTGATACTATTTATTCAGCAAGGCGCCCACTCCATGACTCATACTGTACCAAAAAAAAGTAATTTCTCCCAGGGCTCGGGAGGCAAAGCGGATTGCTGATAGGGAGCATTTTGATTACCGTATTTACAATAGTAGGGGGCAATTTTTTTCTATGTGTGTGTTAATAAACCTACATAAACAAACTTATAAATAAATGATTAGTTGTAATAAAAAGTGTCAAAATAGGATTGTGTGTTTCAAAATCTCCAACTTTATATTGATGAGTTACATGTTTTCATTAACTTTACATTAAATTGAGCCAATCAGATAAACTTATTGAAATAATCGATCGTTTTAGGGCAGTGATATTCAAACCTTTTATATCCAAATAAATAACAAATTAAAAAATGAACGTAGTTTATAATAAAGCAGGTTGAGCTGTCACATTCATTTGTAGTGCACAACTAATGAGAAATAAATAAATAAATATGGTTGCAGGCTGCAGGCTGCATTGCACGGGGGCCAGGTTAGTTGGTGTGTATATAAACAGAAAGGGCACTGTAAAGGAGAGAGTGTCAACCCGGCGGAGCAGCTGCATCTGTGTGCGCCACCATCTTGGTGAGTTCCTGATTGTCTATGACCAATCAGTAGACTGCAGACTTTAATAAATTAAAATATGAACAAATACTTTTCAAATAACTCAAATGTAATGAAAATAACATCCCCCCCCCATCTAACAATATGTCAGTGCACCTTTTTTTATTTGTTTGTTTGTTTGTTTTAAATCTTTAATTTCCCTTGCAATTCCTCAGCAGCCCACTTGTAGCCGTGCCTCACAGTTTGAATGTTTGAAAAGCTCTGGGTGTTAGGGTCTGGTTATGGTTCGGGGAGCGGCTAGGCCAGAAGGTAGTAGACCACGTAACCTCTCAATAGTACAACAAATAAACTATGTATGAGAGTTGCCCTTAGTAAAAAAAGAAAACAGTGCCGAAAGTGACGTGTGATGTGCTTGCTATCTGCTCTTGTATCCTATCACGTAACACTGTTTAGACTGGATCGCATCAGACAAAAAGAGGAATGTCACATCTAGGGCTGGGTATTGTTTAAAAAAATATGATACCAGTACCAATGTCAGTAGTAGAGACTTTTTTAAGACAAACTTCTAAAATTGTGAACCTATCCTTGAACAGACTGTTGTAGCTGCTGCTGCTGTAGTGAGCCAATCACCCATTGCATTAAGTTGAAAAATGCTTGTGGTGATTGGCTGCGAGCAGAACTATACAAATAGTCATTTTCTTCTAGATCTGGGTACAAAAAGGATTGAATGCAGGTATTGTTTGACAGGGGAAGTTTCGATACTACTTGGCATTGGGTTATTTCAATCGATACCTTCAAGGTATTGAGTACTAATACCCAGCCCTAGTCTCATCACACCACAAGCATGGCAGTGTAAACAACCAACCCCCTCCTTCTCCCTTGTGAATTCAGCAACATGTCTGGGCAGCCGGGCCAGGTCTTCCCGGGGCGGATGCAACTGGGAAAGAATGCCTGGAAAAGAAAAGGCGGGGGTGGTTTGTGGAAGGGGGTGGCAGGGGGTCTGCCTGAGCTGTTTGAACTCACTATCTGTGCAAAAGCCCACCAATTTTTTTGTGCCGCCAGAAGCCCACAGATACAATTATAGGACCGTCCTGTCAAGCCCCAGAGCGACTACAACTTCTGTGCACCCAGAAACACAGCAGATCCTTGGATGGTTCCACCAAAGGTCACGTGGTTCAACAAAGAGCCATCACCAATATTAAATCCTTCTTAAATCGTCCTTATCCTTGTGTAAATTATTAGATTATTGATGTTTGGCACGAATTTGGAAAATTAACAAACCTCCCTGTGGGTGAAGGGGTGGCGGTGGGTTCGCTTACTGGACAGTATTATATGTCCAATATTGTGCAGTAGTTTAGATTAGCCTTTACAAGGGCCGTGAAACAAAAAAAATAAAAGTCTGGTACAAAAAGTACTTTGTGGAGGCCAAAATTTGCTCTTCACAACCAATTTTGGTTCTGATTCATTCATCATGAACTGTAACAGTTGAAGAAAGCAAATCCAGGCCAAGGTTGTTGCTTGATGTAAGTAAGTAAGTACATTTTTATTACTTTTAACACATAGAGTTATAAAGTGCTTTGCAGGTATGTTGCAGGTAATGTAGCATAAAATAAGCCCAATTGAAGAAAGATTAAAACTAGAGAGTAAAATAATAAAGAATTAAAAAAAAAAAAAAAACACCAAGATATAAAACAAATACAAATACTACAAATGAAGAGAACAAATGTATTTCATTTTCATCTCCCAAGATAAAACATATATTCCATATATGATACATTCAGAGATAAAGAAAAATTGGAATGAAAAAAAGCATCAATAAAGAGTCGGTATGGAAGTCAAGAAATCGGTACCCGCCCCTACTCATACCACTCTGTCGTTTTGTTTTGAAATGCAACCAATATCAGTGCTTTCATCACCAATGAGGCTGAATATGACAGTGAGGGGAGGTTAGTCAGCACCCCAGAGTAGAAGGACTTGAGGATCCTCACTGAGACCCTGTATGTATGTGAGAAATAAAACTCTTGAATGTTGTATAGTAAATAAAGTAAGAGTGCAAAGTGGAGACAGGGATTCCACTCTGCCACTACATCCCCTTAATCAACCAGAGGGGGGCAGGGCAGTTCTCTCTCCTCGACACCCGTAGGAATGTTGGAGAAGATTTTTTTTTTATTAAACCTTTGCAAACAAATAAATGACCAACAATGAGATCAAATGATAATAATATAAATTGGATTATAAAAAAAACCCCAATTTGTTTTAATTGCTTGTTTATACTTCTACTACTACTACTACTAATAATAATAATATTAGACATAATTATTTCCTTGTTTAAAATATAACATCATATCAAATTATTAAATTTCCACAACAATCCCCAGACACAAAATTGAAAGAAGATGGGTTCTTTTTTCTTTCATTCTTTCTTTATTCAGCGATGCAAAGCACCCAACGTCAATGAACAACAAAGAAATACAACGTCAAAACAGCCAGACACAGGCACTCAAAACACTCGGATAATACAAGATGAGACTTCAGATTCAGACGAGGGAAAAGCAGTTTAAAGTCAGATCAGTCTGCATTGGGTGGATTACACTACCCGTCACAGAATTCCATTCCAAACGGCAACTTCGTCCAGTTAAAATCCAGATATGCAGTATGTTTTTCCCTGCCCGCTCTTTAGTCCGAGTTAATGGGTTCAAGGGTTAATGAGCCTGTGCACATGTATGTATGTATGTGTGTGTATATGTGTGTGTGTGTGTGTGTGTGTGTGTTCATAAAGAATGCTTATAAGGGTCTAAATCTCCATTTCCCCATGCAGCTCTAATTGTCAGAAACTTCTCTCATGACTGGACACTTCACTGAACGTATTCTGTAAAATGTGGGCTTGAGCTACAAGCGCAATTGTGCGTGCATGCCTTTGTGTGTGTGTGTGTGTGTGTGTGTGTGTGTGTGTGTGTGTGTGTGTGTGTGTGTGTGTGTGTGTGTGTGTGTGTGTGTGTGTGTGTGTGTGTGTGTGTGTGTGTGTGTGTGTGTGTGTGTGTGTGTCTCGGTCCTCACCGTTGAGCCCTCTCATTATCCCCAACCTTCTCACATGCAGGCAATTAGTGCCGCCAGACGCTTCAGGGGACTCTTGGGTACGAGTACAGCGATTCACAATTTGCTACATACAATGCGTGGCATTAATGCGTACTATTCTCACACACATAGAAGTAGGAACGAATAGGAATGACTAAGTGAGGTGTAAGTTGTTTGTGGAAGCCATAATAATAACAACAACAATCCATAGGATGGTAATTATAATGCGTTGGAGCCATTTTGATTGTGCTGCCTTTCTTGTTTGTTTGTTTGTTTTGACCTTTTTTCCAAATGGTGTCACCCTGTAAGGCTTTGTAGGTTTTAATCATTGGAATGGTGCCGCTTGAAGCTGTTCCGATTCTATTGAATTTTAGGCTATTTTAGTATTCTTTTAAAATGAAAGTGTTGAGGTACTGTTGGTGTCTTTTAGAAATTCTGCGCGCCATTTATGCCAGTGAAGTGCTTTTGGAATTTGAGAGAGGGACAGAGTGTTTGTGTGTATGTTGATTGGTGGGGATGGATGTTTGATCAGTAGGAATCATAATAATATAATATCACACAGATTTTAATTT
The DNA here is from genome assembly GCF_960531495.2 of Zeus faber. Classification (NCBI taxonomy): domain Eukaryota; kingdom Metazoa; phylum Chordata; class Actinopteri; order Zeiformes; family Zeidae; genus Zeus; species Zeus faber. Next base: position 28,702,412 of record NC_137194.1, on the reverse strand, counting down.
ATTGGGACGTTGCTGAAGCCAACTCTTGGTCTGGGCTTAAAGCCAGGTCAGATTTGGCCGATTTGGTTTATTTAGACGTCTATGCCCAGGAGGCCACATTTCACTGTTGTTAATTGCAATTTTTGGCAGCTAGTTATTGACATATAAATGAAATTACTTAATCTAATAATGGAAAGCCGTTGAAATGACATCTAGTGCTCACCAAGGTGTCTCTTATCTGTGTAGCCAGCAGATTTTAAATGTGATTAATTAAAAATGATTGAAAGGACATTTTCACATTTCTAATGGATTCCCGAAGCATCTAGGACAAAATTGTTCAAAAATGTTAAAGAAATGTACGGGTGTCATACAGTGTATGATGTATAATCTTGTTTTTGGTTTGTATTGATAAAGTAATGACTTCAAATCACCACTTTCAGAGCCGGCCCTGGCTAACATGGCGCCCTAGGCAAGATTTTCGATGGCACAGGGGGTGCATGAATACTGTCATATAGAGTGTTTTCTTTTTATTCAACCATTATTTATCCAAGTCCGGTCAATAACTTGAAAATGTGTACAGGCTTTAAAAAGCTATATAAATAAGTACATTAAAACCCAAACTATCAAAACCATCAACGGGAAGAGTTCTCACACAAGTAAAATAAAGATCCTTCACACTTCAATTTAAAGCTGCGAGCAATGTTAGTTGGTTAGTGTACCATTATATTGTGGGCTCATTGCAGAGCTGTTCGTCGGGGGTCTCATTGAAGTTGTGTGCCCTATAGAACATCTTGCATCTTGCATTCTGCACTGCAGCGGGCCGGCTCTGCCTTTGTCTAGGCTGCCTCAGGGTGGTCTCCTCCGTATTGGTGTCGGATTGTTTGCGAACGATTCGTCCTTTTTGAGAGAATCTTTTAAGTGAACTAAATTAACGGAATCCTTAACCAAATTGATTCGTTGCTTTGAATCTCTGCCTTCCGCCAAAAGCTACTTCTAGAAGTCTTTCATGAAAATGGGTGAATGAACCTAAAGAACTGGCGGAAATAATTCAGAACTGTTTTCTACAGTTCTTTTAGTTCCTTTAGTTCCTTTGATTCGTTCATTGATTCCCTCTTTTGTTATTTTCGTCAGGATTATGTTATTTCAGTTTGTAAACTGTATTGTGCAGACATTATGATCCCATCTACACTTGGCAAAGTTGACATTTACTGTAAGTCGAAATAAAATATTTGTCAGGTATTTGTCAAATTGTTCATTAAAATATTTTTATTTAATATTTTTATTTTAGGTAGTTTAGATTTAAATGCCATATTGATTCAAAACACGACGCAAGATTTAATTGTCAAATTAAACGATTCCATATTTTACGGGACGGGTGGCAGACTTATTTTTCCCTTTGCTTAACAGAATGTCAGTAAATCATCACAGATGATACTGTAGAGGATATTTTTATTTTATTTACTGTGATCTAGCCCAAATGGAGTTCTATTCCATAGGATTTATACCGGGACCCGCACATACAGTACATGCACGCACACATACGTATTTGAACTTATATTTATTATTATTTTATTTATGATGATGATGATAATGATGGTTATTATTATTACTGCTTATGTTTGGCCATGTTAATATTTTATTTCATGTTTGTATTTCCACCATGCGTGAACGCTACTCTTTCAAATGTGTGCAGAACGCTGCATTTTCAAGAACACTGTAATAATAATAATAATAATAATAATAATAATATTAATAATAATAATATTATTATTATTATTATTGGGGGGGCAATGAAGTGGGTTGTCAAAGTTGTTTTGACATCATTATACGCCAGCAGACTTCCTGCACGGACTAAATTAATGTATCCAATGCAAGAATGAGTCGCTCGCGAACGTGAGAATCACCAGAAATGGCAATTCAGTGAATTAATCTTTTTAGTGACCTGAATCAAAAGATTCCTGTCCCTGAAAGGAATCGCAATGCCCACCACGAGCCAGTATGGCACTACGGATTAACATGTTATTAGAATTATAAAGATGTAATTTTGCTAAATTCTCAGCCCCCATCCACCTAGCTCATTAAAAAGCTTTAATTGAACCTGGCATATGAAACAATGGGGGTGTGCCTCACATCAATGTTATCATTATATCTTAGTCAGAGGTCTTAGGGTCTTACCCCCGGCCCCCAACTTAACAAAAACAAGGTCCTGAATTTTAAGCATCAGCAGACACCCATTAAATTATCTTTTTCATCTATCTTGCCCAGATTCAGATAAGAAGTTCAATACCAATTTCATCCTTGACCCTTCCTTGTCCAGCACCAAGTTAGCTCCTGTGAAATTAGGGAAATGCACCTTCCAGTATCTCAAGATGCTAGAGTTATTTGAGTGATACGGCAGCTGCATTTCGGACCTTTTTTTGTAGCACCAAATCAGATTTGACTTTTATTTTGACTGAACTGTATAGATTTAGACCACTCATTCACAGTCATGGCGACAAGAATTGTTCATTACACAGTATCACCTAATTTATCGGAAGCCCACAGGAAAGGCTCAAATGTTCAGTTGACCCAAAACATCAAAGAACGTAAATGAAAACTGTTCCTAAATTGATTGATTGATTGATCGATTGATTGAGTGTTTAATTGATTGATTGATTGATTGATTAAAAAGTGGCGTACACACCAGACCAGAAACAAACATTACTCATAGTGCAACCTATGAGTGTGACCTGAACTGGAGAATCTGTTTTGGTTAACCAGTAGGTTTTAATAAACTGCGGGTTCTACTGTACACACGAGGAAAAAAGAGGAACTGATAGAGAAGGGGGGGGGGGGGGGGTGAGGGCAAACCAGAGACAGAGACAGTGAGAGTGAGAGTCAGAGTGAGAGAGAGTGGGGAGAGTGACAGTTTAAAAAGAGAGGGGAAGAGCAGATGGGGTGAAAGACTGGCAAAGCATAGCAGAGACGAGTAAAAAGGTGGCCGAGAGAGGCAGGGAAAAAGTAACTAAGGGAGAGATCAAGGGTAGAGAGAGAAACAGACAGACACAAGGAGAGGGGTCGGCAGCAGAGAAGAAAAGAAGAAGACGGATTGTGGCGGGGGTGGGTGGGGATGGTTGTGTGTGCTGGCCTTGAGGGGAAATTGCAGCGTCTGCAACTGGAGCAGAGCGGAGCAAAGCCAAGCTTTGTCCTCCGCTGCACCCAAAGGCGCCACGGGACGACTTCTACAGAATGGGACAGTGTAACATGGCCTTATTAAAATGTTGGTTCCTATCATTTGTAACTAACCTTGCCGAGCGCATTCCTATTGAGAAACTCCACACAAGACTGACCATCTATCAATGTAGTGAGATGATGCAGCAGGGATGGTATGTGTCCCAAGCCTATGGCTTGGGACACATCTCTGTATTCAGGATTGAGAAAACACCATCATTAAAACAGGTTTAGCAAGCATTAGAGTTTGGTTTTGGGGAGGTCAACAAACAACCTCGAAACCAGTGAAAATAACATCAACAAGAGCGTTGAGCCCTGTGGCAAAGCAGTAGATACGGCCCAGCCCAGGACAATGTCAGGGATGAGCTCCATATCCATCATTTTCCGAGTCATTAATATGAGATCGGGTCGTATCAGATGCACACAGCTATTTGAAAAAGGACTGTGGGGCTTCCGGGATGAGAAGAATAAGGTGTGACAGTGGCGAGGTAGAGCATCATCACCTCCGATGTTCTGTTGGTACTGAACTAAAGCAGACTAAAGCCGCATTCTATACGCTCTGTTTGATCTCTGAATACATCCAGAGGTTCAAAGCGTTTCCCCATGACAGGTGTTAAAGAAACCGCAGGTACCTTGGGGTTATTCTTAGACACAGGGTTTTGATGGATGTCTTCCATAGAGCCGAAACTGGTAGTGCTGGAAACACGGCCTATCCTATCAGGATTGTCAGTATTATCCCGAACCAATAACCCTCTTCAGTTTCACCCTTTTCCACCATCTTATCACAATCCTCCACTCTTAACACTCTGAACTCCCTGTTCTCCTTAGTTAAGAACGATGCAACATCACTGATGTTACATCATCCTGTATTGCTCTGAAGTCATATTTGTTAAATCTATTATAAAAGTTGTCGGCAGACTGAATAAACTGCAGTATTCCTCCATCCGACTGTGGGCCAAAGGGTGGTTTCCAATGTCTTTCATCTGTCTATCTTTTATCCTTCTTTCATCTATCTATCTATCTATTCTAAAATCAGTTTGTTTAAGGGGTCCGTCTATCCATCCAGTGTATCCATTCATACTTCTATGGCTCTTTCTCATACTCTGTTCAGCAACCAGATTTAAATTACTTACAGGTTATGGTTAACACAGATAGGGGTTTTATGTATATTTACCATCCATCCATCCACACATTCATCCCATCTCCCATCTACCCACATCATCTACTAGCCATGACACCCTCAGTTAACCCTCCCACCCACCTCCATCTGTAATCAATACAGCCTCTGCATCCATTCACCCATAACACTGTTTCCATCCATCCAGTGGCTCCTCACTCCGCTAGGTCTGAGCCACGTCCCAGCATTAACCCTTATGCTTGTGAGTCAATCTGTACCGATCGTTGTGAGTTTAAGAGACATCGGCCCCCGAAGAGGATCACCAGCCCCCGTAGAGAGGCCTGCAGGTAAACACTGCGGTTTTATTAACTTGTGACTTTGACAGTCATCGGGCCAATTTTAGATTTTCCCTTGCGTGGCTTTGAGCCGCTTCCACTCAGTAGCCCTTGCCCTGCTCTCTTCTCTGCTTATCTTAACCAAGCAAACTGCTCACCCACCCTCACCCGAAATAAACACACACATGCAAACACACACACACACTAAGTTCATAACATACAAAATCATGGTCTCTAATATTCAAACAAATCAAGTTGAGAATCATCACAGGTCTAGGTTAGGTTTGGTGTTTTATGACGAACCTTACCGCCTTTTCGAAAACCGGGAGCTCAGTTAAGCCGCATAAGAATTAGGTTTTTCCTGGATTTATTGACTTATTAATTTTTTTTTATTTTTGAACACATCTGCACTGAGGTAAGGGGACTAGAAGCAGGACGTTGTGCCACTTCCTACTGTCAACCTGTTGTAGCCAACATTACACTTTGATGTAGTTCGGATGAGCTATTTAAAACATTTGTTTAAAATAAAATGCGATATTCTCACTATTCAAAACATGCTGAGAACATACCTATAATGTCAGTTTCCTGTTTTCAATGAGAAGATTAATTATTATTTTAAAGAATTGAGCGTTTGCCCCATTGGACTGCATTTAAGCACAGTGAGAAGCTGCAGCAGAGTAGTAAGATTGTTAAAATAAAATATTATAGTGAGAGATTAGATTGGTAAGAGTGGTAGGTTTTTCAATAGCAAAGTGTTCAGGGATGTTGTGCCAGGAAGTTATGAATGACGGCAACCAATATGGCCTGAGTTTAAAATAGTGAACCTATCCTTTAAAACAGAAAGCAGCGAGAATTGAGCTCTGCTCAACATCAACAAGAAAACAGTCCACTTGAGTTGGACACAGTAGCAGACAGTTATGTCTCTAAGCCGCCTTGAAGCTGACTGTTGCAAATGACCCACTGGCCCCTGTTGCAACGGGTATTACTGCTGTACTAATACCTTTCCAAACGATTTGTTCAAAATTTTGTTTAAGCTTGCTGTTTGCTTTCGAGGGCCCCTTGGAGGCTGCTCACCACCGTGGGTGTGGGTTGCAGTGCGGGAGGCGGCTGCTCTGGGTGCCGGTGGTGATGGAGGGGCCACATATCTGGCTGTCAGCCGGTGTTGGTGGGGGGCGGCTGGGGTGTCATGCACCATGCGCATTTATCTATGTGGTGGGCGCTCCGGGCCTGTGGCCAGTTGCGGTATGGTGGGCCTCACCTTTGCACAGGGCATTGATGGGCATGGGGGCCACCACAGTCGAGCCGGTCTGAGAGCATGGGACCTAGCTCCAGGCCAGTGGCCCGTGCCTGGCACCTATGGTTGGGTTTTTTGCTTGCAGGTACGTCTTATGCCTGCATGTGGGGGTGGGTGGTATGTGTGCCCTTCAGGACTGCAGGGTCTCCTCACGCATTCTGGGACAGGTTTATGCTCCTCGGGGCCATGTGTGGGTGTTGCTCCACGGGCTCTTCTGTGGCTGCAGAGTATGGTGTTTGGAGCTTTACTGCGGCGTGTCTATACAGCTGTGGGACTCAGGGGTGGCTGCAGAACTAATTGGGACAAGTCCCACGCACTCACCGGTGGAGATATCACACACGCACGCAAGCACACACGCACACACACACAGGCGAGCTCATCACGGCGGACTCACAACACAAGCACCTGCTTTGAACACACCCTCCTGATTACACCACTCACCTTTTCTCCCTCCTTTACTGCCATAGCTATCACAGGAAGAGGCCACGTGTTCCAGTTTTCTGGACTTAATTATGTTTTTCCGATGTTGTCATGTGATGATTCTACAGTGTGTTTATGTTTGTGGTGACTCCCCTCCTCTTGGAGAAGCAATGGTGATTCGTTGTTTATAAACTAAAACACGGTAAGATTGTTCCCCAAAGAGGGGAATTGGTGGCTATCTTGTTTAACAAAAAACTGTTCTTGTCATCCTACGGGTCGTCCACAGGATTGTTACTGCAGCAGTTCTTGATGATTAATGAATGAATAAAGAGTGGCATTGAAGGTTGAGAACTTGAACTCCACTCGCAAAATTAACTGTCCTAGATGCAGTGGTACACAAATACTGTGTTGTATGCCAAGTATACATTATTATTATTATTATTATTATTATTATTATATTACTATTTGAACGCACAAGTAGAAGAAAAAAAAAAAGAAAGCAAAATGCTGTTTGAGCAGTTCGGCCGAACCCAGATGATTCGTGAAGGTGTCTGACCCTCATTAAAGTGCTGTTTGCTCATTTTCGACACGGTGACTAACGGATGCTTGATGGGGCTCAACTGGAACGGCAATTAAAAACGATCAGTGACTGACTCAATCTGCCTTGTTGTCTAACTGCTTTTCAGTAGCGTGGTAGCAGATGTTTACTTAAAAAAAAAAAGATTGTAAGTGAGTTATGCAGGAAAACAGTATTATTACAGTGTTTGGGGGAAGAATGAGCAGTTTGCCATGGGAAATCGTTGTGTGTGTGCACCTGTGTGTGTGTGTGTGTGTGTGTGTGTGTCTGCTGAGCTCTGGCGCGGTGCTAGGCTCTCCTCTCCAGCAACAAGCGATCCTTCAGAGCCCAAAAACAGAACCATGCACAAAACATACTCCCTCGAGGTTCCTTCCTTGTCCTGAAACAGGTACGGAAATGAAACTGCTCAAGATGGTATTGCAGTGAAGTTTTTCTTTCAACTGGTGCCGAGCAGCGGGGATTCATTACGAGTCCCTAGGAAGGTTTATATAATTTGCAGCAAAACATTTTATTTTTTTGGCACAGCTCTTCTCTCTTAATTCAATGACGATTCACATAGAGAACACACACACACACACACACACACACACACACACACACACACACACACGAGCATTGAGCGATGGCTAGAGAAAATTGACGTGGCAGACAGGAGTTTTGGGCAGGTTTCTAGTGAACAAATCGGGTGCAATCTCACTCTCTTTCTTTCCCTTCTGTGTCACCTGATCCCTCATTAATCCCTTCCCCTGTCACTGCTCTCTCTCTCTTCCAGTCCATGGCGGTTGCAAAGCTTCTTGTTCTTGAAAGGAGCTTCCGAGCTACTCACATTTTTCACATCGTCAGGGTCTTGGAGATCGAAGCTCCAATATTTTTCAGATCTTCAGGAGCCGAGCCGTGACGCTCTTCCAAAGCCCTCCACTTCAGAAGGAGCTTGATGCCCTTCTCCCCTTCCCCAATCTGAGTTTGTTCCCTTTGAAACCCCACTTATTATCCAACTGTGTAGCTTCTATTACCACATCCTAAAGTGCTCAGTCCAAGTCACCCTGGATAAGACTCCGAAAGGACTAAAAGATTAAAAAAAAAATAATAATCTAATACACTTTATATATTTATCCATTCTATTTATCTATTTTATATCAATTTGGTTTATCGCAAATATTCGTACGACTCTCCCAATGTAAATCAACCAACCTAGTTAACGTGGCTCATTGAGTCGTTTTGGGAGCAGAGGAATTGACACGCAATGCCATTTTTTTTGTCTGAATCAATTCCAAGTACTCCTCACTTAACGACTGAGTTCTGTTCCTAGGACCAGGCCGTTAAGCAAATTGTTCAATGAACGAGGACCTGTGTTATTTCAAGGTAGGGGGTGTGGCCATGGCAAACGCTAGTGTAGGGAATACTGACAGACTGCAGGAACGAGAGTGCGAACAGTGATGCGCGATGAGATGCGTGATGCTGAGACATGCTGTGGTATTGTAGACAGCGCACAATATAGACTGGTCGGAGAGCTGGTCGTAAGTCTGAATGGTCGTTAAACAGGAAGGTCGTTAAGTGAGGAGTACCTGTATCGTTAAAATACTGTCAACTAGATATGAAGACTCATGTAAAATAGAAAGTCTTTATGAAGTATGCGCAACTTGAAACAAGCCAACCATGTTTTTCAAAGTTCATTCATTTTGGGAGTTTTGTGGCGGAAAAGTCTAAAGCAAGTTGGATTGTCCACCCCCAGTGGCCATTGTACTGGGAGTTTCACATCCTAAAATATGTGAAGGAAATTAGTACTGTCAGCCTGAAATATGGTATGTGTTTTGTTGCATGAAATTTGAATGCATCCCAGAGCTTCAATCGGACCCGGATATTCTGCACCCCAGCATAGGAACTCGCCATAGGAATGAATGGACTTCTGGTTTGTTCCTGAAAAGGCCTACAAGGCTTCTTATGCTTGTACAGCGTAACTTTTTCTTTAGAAATAAACAGATTGGGTTACAAATCTTGATGCATGTACGTATCTCAATATTTATTACAACCCCATTGCCCTTGTGGCAGAGTCGCCCCCACACGCCACCCAAGTGGCGGTTTCAGGGCCCTCCGGCACAGATGACGGGGGTTGTTAACACCAGTTTATTGTAGCGATGAGGCTAGTTGGAATTAGCCAGGAGCAGATAAACTTGTTATGAAAAGGCTCCTCTCCTAAGTGCGTGTGAATGGCGTTTTTAAAGCTGCTGCTCGTTAGCCCAACCAGCATCAGGTGTAGTTGCTCAAGCCATCCCATCCACCACATACCCCCAACACCAAACTGCTATACCTAAAAATACGGACTCTGACCCAGGGTTCCTATACCTTAAATAAATAAAACACTGGACGCTGAAACAAGGTTCCCATACCTTGTGCTAACAAATCTCCAAAAAAAAAAAAAAAATTAAAAAGGTTCCCTCCCAGAGGACCTGAGTTTCCCGGAGCAGCACGGTCGACCGGCCTCCTTCCACCATGGCGCCGACAGACTGCCCCCTCCTCCCTTCTGGAGCGTGGGGCCTCGGCTGCTGCCTTGCTGGTGACTGGCATGGCTGGACTTGGCTGCTGCAGGGGCTGCTTGGAGGAGTGGCCTGGCTGCTCCCGGCAATGCCTGCTGGGCGGAGAAGCTAGCTGCCAGCGGTTACCTGTGGTGGTCGCTGCACTGCTTCTCCCCCAGTGCTCGACCAGACCCCCTAGGTAAGGGGTTGGTGCTGGGGCCGCCCCTTGAACCGCTGGTGGCTCCAGGGCATTTTCGGACGGCCCTTCTGTGTCCCTTCCCCATGCCGGAGAGTCCCTGCTCAGGTGCCAGTGTGGTAGTTACACCACCCACATGGCGTGTTCAGGGACCTCCGGCACTGTGAGACAGACGACGGGGGGTTGCTAACACCAGTTTCTTGTCGAGATGAGGCTAGGTTGAATTAGCCAGGAGCAGGTGGAGCATGTCATGACACAGGGCTCCCATCCTGACTGAGTGTGTGGACGGGTTTTTAAAGCTGATGCTCGTTAGCCCAACTAACGCTAACGAGCATCAGGTGTGGCTGCTCAAGCCACCCCATCCAACACAGTCCTTTACCCGTGTACATCCTGCCCATCGGCCATTCGAGAAAAGCGTGAAGGCTCGCCTCCTCCATTTATACTGAGCACGTCTACTTCGGAAAGTGTGGATCAACACAGTTGTTGTGGTTCCAGAAAGGTTATCCCCCCAATGTGTTTGGTTGGAACACTAAAACAGGATAACTGCCAGTATTACCAAAGGTGTTTATACACACCGTACATATATTTCTAACCACCTAATGAAAGTATTTTGCGATTGTGTCTTTCTGTGCAAACCGAATAAAAACAAATAGCAAATGAACCAAATGTATCAATGTCCCTCTAATTTGGACTAGACAAGTGGACTAATATGTGAGAAAGCGACCTTGGAACTGCGCCAGAAGCAACACGATTAAGGTGTGTATATATCAGAATCAGAATCAGAATCAGAAATACTTTAATAATCCCAGGGGGAAATGACTTTCGTTACAGCTCCAATCTACATACAACATATTTACATACAACATATTAACATACAACATATAATAATTATTAAGAAAACATATTTATATATAAATAAATATGTAAACATATCTATATACACCGAATACACACTCGATACACACTCCGAATATAGTGATTTAATGATATTTTAAACGACACTCGTACCAATGATGCCAAGGCTTCTTCTATCTATCAGGTCTCATTCTCTCTATCTATCTCTCTTTTGCAAAAGCAATTTGAATGACAGTGAGACAACCTGATAAAAAAGAGGATTATTGTTATCCCGTCAACCCCTACCAACTTCAGTTTTATGAGTGAAGCTAGAGTGCATAAGAAAGGAGGTGGAGTTGCCATCCTGTTTAATGATTCCCTCAAAGATAGCAGATATCTTATGGAAATGTTGCTTCTTGTGAATACAGGGCTCTACCGTTGAATTTCTCCTCTCGAGCTATGTTCCTAAGTATTTACAGGCCACCTAAATATCAGGAAAACTTTTTTGATGACCTTGCTGAACTGCTGTCTATAATCTATTTTGACTTTGATTGTGTAGTTATTGTTGGTGATTTTAACATTCATGTTGACAACCCCCAGGGTTGGGACCCAAGGGACCAAAGGGACTGAAGAACTGTGTTGTGTTCTTGATAACGATGGACTGACTCAGCATGTGACAGAGCACACACACAACAAGGGCCACACTCTCAACTTAATCATTTCTAAGGGTCTGAATATTTCTAAGGTTGTAGTGACTGATGTTGCTCTCTCTTATTATTCCTGTATGTTCTTTGAGAGTACTATTTCCGGGCTCCATGTTCAAACACAGTTAATCACAAAATGATATATCACTGAAAACACAAGTGAATTTATTTATTCAGGCTTTCTCTTCCACACCTTCCCCCTCTTGGGTCTCAGTCAATAAGCTTGAAGATAATTTAAATTCTAAAATAAGAAATGTTATTGATGCCATTGCCTACTAAGGTGAAGGTGGTCTCTGGTAAGAAAAGATATCCATGAAGAAATGCCACACTGGTAAGAATAGAAAAAAGAGAGTGTAGAAAAGCTGAACGCAGGGGGCGAAAAAATAAATCTCCATGTTTATTATGGCATCTGTAAAGAGAGACTTTGCATTTATAATTTGGAATTGAGAAATGCAAGACGCTCCTTCTTCTCTGACATCATCTCCAAAAACACTTATAATGCACGTGCCTTGTTCGCTACTGTCGACAGGCTAACAAACCCTCCTGTGTCAGTAGCCTCTGAACTTCTATCTACCAGGGCCTGCAATGAATTTGCTTCCTTCTTCACCAACAAAATTCTGAAAATTAGACATGCAGTCAGTACCACCACATCAGGTACAGGATATGCGCTGTCCCTGTGAACACTAAAAATCAATTCAAATAGCATGACACAATTTGATCCACTCAACCATAAAAACTTGGAGGACATTATACATCTTAAATCATCCTCCTGCTGCCTTGATAATCTGCCAGCAGGCTTTTCAAAAATGTTTAAAATCGCTCGGCCTCAGATCTTCCACAAATTGTCAACATGTCTCTTGCCTCAGGTTTCTTCCCACAGGCCCTCATAACAGCGATCATCAAGTCGCTCTTAAAAAATAACAATCTGCACACCTCTCTAATGAACAATTATAGGCCTCTATCAAACCTCCTATTTTTAAGTAAACTCGTTGAAAAAGTTCACACCACAGCACTGAGACTCATAGAAATTGTACTCATTGAGATGAATGGAGAATCTCAATTCCATTCGAAACAGCGCGACTTGAAGCTGAAATAGAAATTGGTTTTGTGAACCACATTACACCTCAGGGCGGTATAGTTTAATTTTAATGCTATTGCCGTGAGGTAAGTACTGGAGGTAAGTTAAGGTAAGTTTCATCTAGGAGTATTTAAATGTATATTTAATACAACATTTAATTTTATTTAACATTTAATTAATTATATTATATAATTATAGAACCCAGATGTGTAGAAGTCCTAGCATGTCACAAAGCTTCAAATGGATCAGATTGTGCTTTTGGTCTGGTCTGTTTAACGTACTGCTATGTAACCGGGTGATTTGCTGATTCTGCTTCAGGATACATCTGTAGTGGTGTCTCAATGAACCATCAAACAGAAAGAGAACGTTTTCCAATTTCTAATTGGCTTTTGTTATGTTAACTGTTAAATGTGTTCTCTGACGGTCACACATAGTCGCAGCTTCATAAAGACCTTTCTTGGGCATATGAAGGTGTATAAGATATCTTGCTTAAAACTAAACCTGCTTGGGGTTTCCAGAATCCAGCTGAGGCAATACAGCAACACGATCCCTGCCTCAAATACAATTTCACCTCCGATGCGAAATGAAAACCACACCCACACGCCCTCTGTCCTCGCCATCCAGGCCACGTCAACACAAGGGCCTTCCTGAGTCACGGCAGCCTGAATAGCATTTACGAGGCCATGTACCATTGGGGT
>NC_137194.1:28531957-28686957 GCF_960531495.2 Zeus faber | reverse complement strand
TCCAGTATTATTTGACTGAAATTTAATTTTTCGATCATTTGGAGCTAACCCCAATTGACTGGCATCAGAATCGTTGATATTGATTCAGTATGGAGAGTATTGATAACCACGTTCTTCGGCGTCCGCGACAAATACATTTATATAAATAAAATAAATCATATAATATAATATTTACATTTTTAAATATTGACAATATATAATAATAAAGAAATAGGTAAATACATTGAAATGAATCTCACACACTACCACATCAACTTTGACAGACTAATAGACATTTTATGCTTGAAAATATATATACAGTATACATACAGTATATGTAGCCTATATCTGCTGTTTGCATGAGCAGGCGGAAGCACCAGACGCCAATATGTGAAGAGATCAGGGTAATATTTGCCAAGGCAAGTAAAGCTTTATTAGATGCAATGTGAAGGAGCTTTAAAATTTGATCAAAGCTAAGGAACGACAGAAGGTTAGAGGACAGATGGAGTGATGGAGAGGCTGAGGCTGAGGGTGAGAGAGAGTAAGGGAGGGACAGGCAGGGGATATGAGAGAATTGGTCAACGCAGACTGGGCGGGAGACTCGATGGTTGTTTTGTGTCATGAGGGAAATGAACAAATGAGAGAAGTGGATAAAGGAATGATGTGTACAACCAGAGGTGTGAATGAGAGAAAGCAAGAAAAGATCCACCCATTTTTTTCCCACGCAATCACATCGTCTGGAGGGTAGGGGAAATGTGTTGCGCTGAGGCTAACTTTAGACCGGAATGTGCTAGATGCGGTCACACACACACACACACACACACACACACACACACACACACACACACACACACACACACACACACACACACTCACACACACACAAACTCACACATGGAAACACATACATAGTCAGTCCCAGAGCATCAGCGCTGCTAACATTAGTGAGTGCCAACAAGTAACTTAACTGTGACAGTCGTCTCTCCTGCAATCATAGTTACAGTGCAAGTGATGTGAAAAGTTGAGCACAAAGAGATAAAAAATATAAAATAAAATAAATCAAACCTCAATCGATTTCATTGCCCTGGAACATTCTAGAACACATTCTAGCCACATTTGGCTTTGTTTTTTCTTCTGTGCAGTTGTTCACATTTGTTTTCGCATCTGTTGGTTTATGGACAGGAGATGACGGAAATGGCTTCCGGGAAGGAAGACGTTTCCATTGTCGACGTTGTTATTGTCATTGTTCGTGTGGCATTTTCATTAAAATCCTGATGTCTGATCAGCTGCCTGCCCTCGAGCGTCACTGGGATGCGCGTTATTACCACTGAACAAGTGCGTTTCCGATCACGGCATGCAGTTTTAACGCACCCCGAGGCCCACTCATGGCCACATGTGTGTGTATTAGTGTGCTGAAATACTCTCGCTGTATATATACTCTATATATTCATGCAGGTGCATTTGTGTGTGTGTGTGTGTGTTGTCATGTGGGAGCATTAAGTGCAACTCCCCATAGTAGTTTACATGCGTGTGTGTGTACAGTATGTGTGTCTAGAATCTAATGACTCTGGGAGTTCTCCATTATGAATCCTTGGCCCAGCACGATGAAAAAGGCCAGATCCGCATAATGCAGCTTCATGAAGATAGACCATCTCATGTCACGGGACAATTGCATTTTCTCATCTTTATAAGTATAAATTTTACGGTGCCTTGTCGTCTCATTGTCTGTCGTTTAAAGGCTACCTCCGGTTCATGTTAGTTTTTCAATACATTCATTCTACGGTCAGCGCTGAACCTTTATTTATTTATTTATTTATTTTACAATGATAAAATTTCCTTGCGGAGCCAGTTCTGTCAGAGAACTCGACAGCGCCGCATGCCTCCACGCCCTTATTTGGCCAGTCAATTGAAGCAGCCAGTCCCTACTGCTCTACCTGATTTGCTGACTGCTTGCTTGCTACGTTGCTGCATTCCCTCCATTCCCCTTCATCCGCCTGTTGGCCTGTCGTTTATTCAATCCAGGGAGTCAAGCTCATTACTTGAATATTTCTAGCTCACCAAGTATGTAATATGTGGGAGTGATGAGCAGTAGAGCCCAGAAGGCAAGTCCAGACAGCAAACTCAATGTTTGAGTTTATTTCACTATCAATTATATCCCATTTACACCTGGCATTAAAATGCAATCTGTATGTAGATATGTTACCTGGATAATGAAATACGCATGTTAATGCAAGGTGTAAATGCACGCAGAACACATTCTTATCTGAATGCTATTGGACCTATCTGGAGGTGGTCTGGCTCTCATTGTGATCGGATCTCAGCCAGGTCTAAATGCAGCTTGTAGTACAGCTTGGCCACATTTGTGAGAAAAAAATCCACCCACAAGTTGAAAACTTCACCTAACTCCACTTCTTTCCGCTCTCCCACCAATCATCAGTCCTTTGGCGCATCGACAGAGAACAATTTGATGTTGCGACATTCGCACCGGCTGCGATTGCTGCAAGAAAAATTTGTTTCGTTGCTGTTGTCTTATTCCTGACGCGCCCTGTTTTTTGAACGGACCACATACCTCATTTACATATTGAGATCCGATCACAATGTGTGCAGAATCAAGATAACGAGAATGCTCATTAATACCAGGTGTCATCACCGGGTGTCATGACATTTCACTGCATATATGTATGACCGTATGTATATGTATGTGACAAATAATCTCTTGAACTTGAACTTGAACTTGAACTTGAAATACAAAGGCCTGTGGATGCTGTTTTGGCTGGTGCGGTTTCAGCACCACGGTCTGAGGAACAGCTCCCACATCTCTGCGCTCACAGCTCTAAAGCCATCGAGCCTAGTCTACGCCTCCGTCATTCACACACACACAACCTTACACACATATCTCCGAGTTGGGCGTAGCCTTGCCTTGGCACTGACATGCCCAATTTTCCAAATGTTACTTGGAATAGTGATTTCAGAAAAACAGTCGAGGCCTAACAGTTTTGTGAATTTCTTTGTTTTTTTTATCGTTTAGATGCCACCTTAAGGGTTTTTGAGCTGTTACCTGACTCAAATAGAGCGAGGGAGAGAGTTGCTATGTTAGCGTTTCAATATCAGTATTATCAGTCTTCTTTTTGGGAGCAGAGCGCCTGCAGTGTTTTTAAACACACTAGTCCGTCGAGAGGGGAACAAAGACAGTTTCTCCCGCAGCAAGTGTTCTCCGCTGGAGAGATTTTTCCCACTAGCAATGGAAATCAACATCAAAGCCAAATCCACACTGCGCGTCCCATTCGCTGGATTAGCACGGAATAACATTCATTTTGAATTTTAAACAAAACGCATAATGACAAAGGGCTCTAACAAGATATGATATGAGCCAACCTGATGACGAGATTATTTAAATGCAGAACAATTAAGAATCCATAATC
The DNA here is from genome assembly GCF_960531495.2 of Zeus faber. NCBI lineage: Eukaryota > Metazoa > Chordata > Actinopteri > Zeiformes > Zeidae > Zeus > Zeus faber. The sequence continues at coordinate 28,683,556 of NC_137194.1, read as the reverse complement.
GTATTATTAAAACAATTTGGAAACCATTATCATATTATTAGAACATTCTCTGTCTATATTCAGATGGTGGGGTGAGGGGTTGGAAGGGGTTGTGGTTCCAGACCAGTATGTTGCGAAAGAAACAAAGTTACGGTCTGTATCCAGGAGACGGCCGTGCTCTGTTGTGCAGTTTATTTCTCTGCAAGCTTTTTTTTTTTTTTCTCAGATTGAACCACATCTCACACAGTTAGATAACACGGGCATTAGATAACATTAGTGAAAAGGACTGGTGGTCAGGATGCAGGAGGCTGGGATGAGGCAAAGGTTCCAGATGGATTCTCAAAGCACACCAGGCTTGGGTGGCTCTGGTCTGTGGCTACAGTTACAGTCTGAAATGACAAGCCATGCTGGTATGTTCACACCAAAGACACATATAAAAACTTGTAAAATTCAGATTAAAAGGCCCGTAAAAAGGATAAAACATACCACAATAACAAAATCAATAAAATACCCTCCTACACTATATTTGAGGGGTCCGTGGCATTTAGCTGGGGGGTCCGTGAAAAGGTTTAAAAAAAAAAGTTTACATTTTTTTTTTTTTTTGTCTCCTTTGAAGGGACACTTGTACATCTTTAAATTTTTGGAGAAATAATATTTTTATGCAATATATATGTATAAAATTATCTCCTTTTAGACAAACAAATCCCACAATGTGCACCTCCACGCCACCATGCACACACCTGTGTTTATAGTACATTTCATACATTTGATGTTTTTTGTAGCTACAAAGTAACTTGCTACTTGTGTAATATGAGGGGTTCTTGGATAAAAAAAGGTTTGAAGACCCCTGGTCTAGTATAGTACCATCAATGTCAACGAAGGAAAACACTCGGAACACAGGTTGACAACTCGCACGTTTAACTTCATGGAGACTTGCACCAGGGCAAAGCAGGGCACATGGCCCCCTAGAGGCTCCACAGCAGGAAAATCCCTGCCCTGCCCCGCTTGGCTAAAGTGCCCCATTCGGGTGCCATCAGGAGAAACCTAGATGTGTAATTTCCCCCCGCACACTCTTCAGCAATGACAGCCACAAAGAAGAAACAAGATCTCAATAAGAAATGGAGGATGTGCAGTGAAAAGAACTGGCCAAGATTGACATGCAGGGATGTTTACTGCAGTAGTGTTCAGGTTGGCAAACTTATCTAAAGAATTTCATTGAAGCATGCCTTGGGAAGGGGAAGTAGCTGAATCTATCTCAGGGGTACACCTTTTGTCATGCTTTAAAACAAGGCTGACTGCGGCACAGTACTGTTAAACGTAACAATGAGCCCAAGGCTGTTTTATTTTTATTTTTTCACTTTTTTTTTCTTGCATGAATAGGCAAAACAGACAACTGCGAGTCAAAATGAAATGGTACGCCACCAATGCATCATTTGCACTTGTTTGCTTTGTAAAAGACAGTCTCTCTCTCTCTCTCTCTCTCTCTCTCTCTCTCTCTCTCTCTCATATACACACACACACAAACACACACACACACACACACACACACACACACACACACACACAGACACACACACACTCACAAGTACACACAGATGATCTTGAAGTCTGCGCTCCTTCAGAGATCGGTGCTGTGCATGACCCCGGCATATGCAGACACACACACACACACACACACACACACACACACACACACACACACACACACACACACACACACACACACACACACACACACACACACACACACACACTGCTGCTACCAACCAGACCACACAGGATTATGTCTCAGGTAACAAATCATCTGACAAACTTCCACGCTGGGATCAAAGGGGTGAAATGAGTCTGCCGGGTTTTTGGAAAACATACCAGAAGAAAACACAAAGACACAAAACAAGAAATAAAGGGAAAATACATTAATATTATTTGTTTCCTCCCATCGGTCAAAATCTTTTGTCCCTGAGAGTCTTTCTCTCGAGATTGATGGTTCGGGGGTTAGAAGCCAGCGATCGATGGATTCTTATTTTTTATTTTATTATTTTAAACGGGCCTTCCGGCACCTTCCTGTTGATATAAACAAAGCGATTATGATTGCGTTTGGGGGTCGCACCTATCTGTGGTTCCTCTCTCTCTGGCTGTTTTTTTGGAAGCCTGTCATTATTACAATTTTTCCCAGACAGTGTATTGTTGTTGGTTTTTTCGAGGGGGGGTAGATGAGCAGAGTGAAAGAGAAAGAAAGAAAAGAGGGAAGTCAATGGAAAAAGAGAGGAGGCTTGAAGTTGGAAGAGTAGAGGAGACGGCTGCGTGGGATTGAAGATAGATGGGGGGGGGGGTGCGGACATCTTTGATTGCGTTCGATGCTAATAAACCAGAACAGGGGTGTGGTTTTCAGGGTGGTTTTCAGCACTAAGCACCTTTATTTCTTAAACAATTTAAAATAGATTGCACCATCAGAGCTTCAAGCTCATTTACATCGGTAGTACCTGGGCAGGAAGTGCAAACAAGATACACAGCACAATACCCTACAGAATACAACAAAAGATACATTAAAAAAATCACAACATTGTGCAACAGTTGACTTTCTCAATAGATTTAGCATTGCAAGGAACTCTTTAGTGGCAACATGATTACATTGACTGAAGCCAGACTTTTAAATTGAGTTGTTTTGTTTTTTTTAATTTATTCATTTATTTATTCATTTATTCAATTATTTGTTTGTTTGTTGTGTATTTATTTATTTATTTATCGACCTAATTAGTTATTTATTCATTTATTTATTTATTTATTAGTATTTTTAACCTATTAATTTATTTGTTTGTTTATTTATTTTAATGAAATTCAACTTGAATTTCACATTTCCCAAGCTTTCTGCAAGCTTTCAGCTTATCTTATTTCTAGGGCCCTACCAAATTTACGGCCATAAAAATCGCATCATGGACTGTGAAATCAACCCCCGCTGCGTAATTGACAATTTGCTAAAGCAAAATAAATAAATAAACAAACAAACAAAAAAAACAAAACAGGTGTAAGGTGCCCAAGTGCCACCATGCCGAGCCTAGTCACTCCAACTGTAGGGATTGTGTTTCCATGGCGGCGGAGCTGGAGTTCGCAGCAGGAAGTCCTCAAGAAAAACTGCAGTGATGACAACAAACAGCTATGGCGTTTGTCTAACTGATGCGTATACAGTTGTTATCGTTTCCGTAGATTTAAGGAACCGTGGTCTTGTCCACGCATGAATATGGCATTTTTTGGGCAAATGTAAACTTTGTCTCAGTGAGTCTTTAAACAATGGCTTGGATGGATTTTTTGGGGGGGGGGTTATCTGGATTTTTGATAATCTAGATCCGTGAAATTTAGCAAAATTACCGTGAATTTGGTAGGGCCCCTAGACAGAGCTGGACTGGCACAAATAATTGGCCCTGGTATTTTTGGCCCAGCCCAGTGGAGGGACTGACATGGTCCCCCCGTTAAAAATCACTCTGATTGCGCTGCGGAGCTACAGAGCTCTGAGCCGCAGCAAATACCTGAAACAGAGGACAGATGAGGAGGGGTGGGGCCTAGTGTCAGTAGAGAAAATGAACCAATGGGCCGCTGTCAATGCTTTATGGGCTGGCAGTCAACACGTTCAAAAGTTGATTGGTGGACTGTATGGTGGACTGTGTAGTAATAGAGCCTTTGATTGGATTGGAGTGTGACATCACTCATTGTGACATCAAAGCCATGTGGTTTGCCAAAGGGGAGGACTATCCAAAAATATAAACCGTGCATGTGATTTCACCGGGAAGTAAATGACACAAAGAAGCGTGTCAGCGGCGACACACTAGGTTGTAAAGATTGTTTCTGATTTTTAAAGATTCGAGTCTCATGTCTTTTGAGGACGATTCTGGAGTCGTTCTGTTTGCGACTTCATTCTACTCGAGTCTAAGCAGCAGACTCGAGTCCCCATCTCTGGGCCCTACTGAAGTTGGAAAGATCTGATGTCCAATTTCCAGTTTTTCCGGCTAGCTGTCAGAATGAACACTTGTTCCCCCGGATTAATCAAAAGTTTTAATGGGTGATCATTTTTGGATTATTTAATTTCTTTATAATCTTGTGTGTCCACTCAATGAGCTATGATTCTACGTGACATGTGAGCAAAATGTGCTTTATGCGATTCTATTGTGATTTCTTTCAAAAAATAGATTCTAATCTTGATGAGACTAGACCAAGCTAATATAGATGTACACACATGTAAGACAGAGGTATGGGGTCAGCACATTTCACAAGAGAAGGGAGGAAGGCAGAAGATGCTGGGGTGGCAACAAACATTTAAGATGAGTTAATTTGATTTCCATGTTTACTTATCAGAGAAACTTCTGGGAGTTCGACCAGTGAGTGTCGTTTTACGTGAGCCTCGAAAAATAAACGCTGGTTCCTCAATCAATAATAAGTTATTATTAAGTTAATATAAGTTTCATTATAGAGAGGTGGATAGAACCATGGATCAAGTCACGAAGACAGCGTGGACATGGACTGTACATGTTATCTTATGCTTCATAGCGTTTGCATTTGCCACCATGGCTGCTGTTGTGTTTATGACTTCTTCCCGTTCAGTCAGCTTGGCTCCCAATTGGCTATCGGTCTTTCCCATGTGACAATCCTGTGTCCTCATAAATATTGAACATGTTTAACACTTGCGATTTTCAATCGGAACCTCCAGGACGGACTTCCGAGCAGATCAGCAGAAAATAAAAAAAACACTTGTAAAATCCCACCACAGGATAATCTGGCACAATATTGTTTAGAACCATCAACAAATCGGGCCCAAAATTGTCCTTATGCATGTCGCTTAAGGCAACAAACTCAAAAGATCCATCACCTAAAATGACTTGTTGATAACATTATTCCCAGTCGCTCTATGGCTTCATTTGATTGCGGTTTTTATTATGATTGCTCCTCTGCAGCAACCGAAGGAAACCGAGAAAACAAACCCGGTCTAATTGAAACCACTTGCCTCTGATGTTTTCCGCAGCAGGTTTCTGTTGTGTCTGTGGGATATTTACTCTGTTAGAGAGAGAAAGGGAGCTGGAAAGAGAGCTCTCTCCCTGCAAAGGTGATAGCCAAGGCTTCCTTCTAACAGGACGGTGACAAGGTGGTGAAGCTCAGCAAATAGCGCTTTTCAGACTGCTGACCAGAGATGTGCCAACGCTGCATTAGCTCCCTTCCAAAGACAAGAACACATACAGTACACACAGACACAAACACTCACACACACACACACACACACACACACACACACATACACACACACACATACACACACACACACACACATACACATACACACACACACACACACAATGGTCAACAGCGTTGGAGAATGCTGCTACGTTTAAATCTCTCGCTGCATTTTCTAGCATTACTGTGCTCAAAACTAACTCATTCCAGTTAAGTACCTTTTATGATACAGAAACAAAAATATTTTTTAAAGTAATTGTATTGTATTTTTTGTATTTGTATTTTTGTATTTTTTTTGTCCAAATCCAACAAGAATTGTTTTGTTTGAATTCAATAAAATAAAGTGGATTACGTGAAAAAACAATAAAACAGGAATGTGAAATTTAAAAACATTTGAAATTCAGTGAGTTAATTATGTGAATCACACAAAATGATTACTTCGTCTATTTTTAGTTAGTAAGAGAGTTTGCAGTGACTCTGCTCCTGCTGGGGATTTGCTGTTGTTAATGTGACGCATGACTTATCGAGATAATATAAAGATAAAGATAACACTGTTATTATCAATACCTAGGGGAAATTCACAAAATGGGAGTGAATTATTAAGATCAGAAGTCGTGTTTTGACCATATAGATGCACTGATGTCAGACACATCTGACTAAAATACCCTTAACTATTTTGCAAGACTGAGGAGTTTAAGGCAAGATTCGCAAGTGATTCGGTCGTAGCAAAATAATCTTTTAAATGACTCAGGAGCCACTCCGGCAAAAGAGTGGACGAGGGAGTCTTCAACTAAAATAAAGGGCAAGGCATTTGGCATAATTCATATTGAATGTGATTGATTTACACATTACATTTCGCCAACATAAATACTTTTAACTGAATTAAATGTTTCTTGAAAGAATTCCATTCAAAACTCAGAGCCAAACCATCTCTTCTGACTCTCGATCATCTTTCTGGAAGTCCTCCCTCGTTCACTGCATTACCGTTCAGTACATTCATGGCTTAGTTGCCATAGCAGCATAACAGATCCATGTCCACATACGTAGCTGCATGCATTTATCAGATGTGTGCAAATATATTTATTTTTAAGTGACACGGTTATTTTTACATTTATTTACAAAATATTATATAACATTTAATAAGTTAATATATGCCACATTGCTCCACAAATCAAGTGCCATCCAGCTGTCCCTGCACCACTCCTGCTCCTCTCTTTCTCTCCCTTCTGTACGTGTCCCTGAGATTTTTCCATTTTCTCTTGCAGTCTATAACTAATGATGAAAAAGACAATAACAAAACATTGCAACCTTCTGTCTGTCTTTGTAGATTTACAGTATGTGTGTGTGTAAATGCACATACAGTACAGGTACTCCTGACTTAAAGACCGAGTACCATTCCTATCATCAGGTCGTTAAGTGAATTGGTTGATAAGCGAGGACCCTTGTTATTTCACGGTAAGGGGGCGTGGCCATTGCGAACGCTATTGTAGTGAATACTGACAGACTGCGGGAACGAGACTGAGACTGAGAACGGTGATGAGATGAGATGTATATAGTATATTTAGTATATACTGTATAGTATATCATGTAGAAAGTATATATAGCATGTATAGTGTATATCATGTATATACTGTATATAGTATGATAAAGGGTAATGCGCAATGAGATGCTTGATGCTGAGATGCCACGGTATTGTACGCAGTGCACAATATAGGCTGGCCAGAGAGCTGGGCGTAAGTCCGAACGGTCGTTAAACAGGTTGGTTGTTAATTTAGTAGTACCTGTAGTCTAAATGATATATGTTGTGTTTTTTCAAACCTGCCAGATAAACTTCTCAAAAATTATTCACATGTGTTCTGACCATGTGTTTTGTGCTATATGACATCATACTGTGCATGGAAAATGGTTTTGATCAAATTTTATGGAAATATAGGGGCGTGGTCAGTGTTGGAGACCTCTCCACGGGAACTTAACTTCAGCAGAGATCCAACTTGGACTTTCACATTTTTACTTCAGTGCATCATGTCATAAATCTCAACAGGGATCCCAACTACCTCCCAAATCTTGTTGCATAATTTTTTTTCATTACATGTCATTAAATGAATCGCTTTATATTCATAAAGCACGAGGAAATTGACTCCTGCAACAATGCGCTTTTCCTCCATTTTGGGAACAAACGTTTTGTAGGAACCAAAGTCAAGGGTCTGTTCACAATTAATTAGGCAGGCCTAGATCTAGACTGCTTTGATTGGGGGGGCAGTGAGAAATATTGATTGGCTTATTCACATGTTGAGGGGGATAAAAAAACCCACACTGTTTTTGTTTGGAGAAACGGGGAACAGGGACGCACAGCGGAGTGGAGATTGATTCTGAAATATTGTTTTTATTTTTTCTTAACTTTTGATTGGGTGGGCAAGACGCACGTTTGGGTGGGCTGAGCCCACTCCTGCCCAATGCCACTGTCAGCCGTGGCAGATAGGCCAGTGGAAATGCATTATTGCTGCCCCGTGTAACAGCTAATTAGCATAAGGTTGAACGCTGCTCAACTCTCTCCCATCGCCAAGTCTCAGAGATCACGTCACCAACCGTGCTTTGTCGCTGCGTTTCACTTCTGGTGTGAGCAGACAGTTAGACTTACTGAATTGACCGAAGAGTCAGACAATTGAACTATTCTTTACTTTTTTATGAGGGACTCATCAATAACCAAATCTCAAATGAGATGAACCTTTCATCCTTTTGAATAGTTCTCAATTTCAGTATCATTGCTAGTTACTATTCTTGCTGCAGAACTAATGAATTAGTAGAGCCTTGCAACTTTGGTACTGCAACACAAGAGCTAATAGTCATTATTTATGTGGATGTGGATAGGTGGATAATGAACGGATGGGGAGCGACTCAGCCGCCTTTGTGGGAGTAGGTGGCTTGTGAACCACTTTTGATAGTCAGTGTTACGGTTTATATTCAATTGAATACACATTGAATTAAATTTAATTCAATTAAACAAGATATTGTTTCTTCAATGTTGCAAAACCCACACCTTGCCGTCATTTCATACTAGTTGAGGTCTGGGTTGTGTCTACATCTCTGATTAAACTGTGGTGGACAGGCTTTCTCTCTCTCTCTCTGCTGCTGCCACGCCCACCCCTCCCCACCCCACTATCTAGAAAAGGTTACGCCAACTTGGACGGCCACAAAATGTCCCCAGGCCCCTTTTTGGAGGGCCGGCTAAAATAAAATCAAATGAGGTCCGGGCACCTGCGATGCGGCCATGGGATCGGATTGACAATTGTCAGTTACAATGCGGATATGAGGAAGTGACAGCAGAGATTGCAAGAGATATAAATTAGACATTGTACATTGTTGTACCAATACCACATTAAAAGTATTGATGAAATCAATGATTCCGGTTTGAGGAAAACGCACCACTAGAGGATAAGTAACATTATTTATTTATTTTATTTAGCGAATGCAAAGTCACTAAGCCAAGGAGTTGCCTCCTGGTCTGCTGTATGGAGGGTGACTAATCCTCCTTTCAGTTTTTGAAGAGGGCAAACTTCTATGATGTGTTCCATGGTTTGCTACTCTCCACAAGCACACAGTGGAGTGGGGCTACTGCCCCATTTGTGAAGGTTGGCCAAGCAGGTGCCATGTCCAGTCCTGAAGCGATTGAGCGTAGACCATTGTCTCCTTGGGAGGTTGGTGCCAGGGACCTGTTGATTGGGGTCTGACACCAGATGTTTGTTTGGGACCTCCTTGGACTGCCATTCTGCTTTCCAAGCCAGTTGGATGGCGAAGTCAGCTGGTGGGATGTTCTTCCAAATTGGTCGTCTAGATGGAAGTCGAGCAGTGGGTGGGTTGTAGATGTCTGCATGGATTGGTAGTTGGGGAGAATCTTTGACCTTTTGGAGCATCCTTTGAGTGGCTGCTGCTCGCCGGATATGTGGAGGGGGAATGTTTGATAGGACAGGGAGCCAGGGGAGTGGTGTTTGAGCGGATAGTCCCGGTTATGGTTCTCATGGTTGTGTTAAGCTGGGTGTCCACATGGTGTGTGTGGGGTGACCTGGACCAGACAGGGGCGCAATATTCAGCTGCAGAGTATGCGAGAGCCAGTGCTGAGGTGCGCAGTGTGGAGGCTGCTGCCCCCCATTTTGCACCAGCGAGCTTGCAGAGCAGGTTGTTCCTTGACTTAACCTAAGCTGCCGTCCCTTTTAGGTGTTCCTTGAAGGATAGGGCCCTGTCAAGGGTCACTCCCAGGTAGGTTGGATTAAAGGCATGCTTCAGCTTGAGTCCGCCCAGATAGATGTTTAGTTCTCTGGCAGCTTTTGCCTTGTGGAGGTGGAATACACTGGAAACAGTTTTTGCTGGACTTGGTTTTAGGCGCCAGGTTCTGCAGAACTGGTCCGGTTTGGCAAGGTCATCAGTGAGCACCCGTTCCAGTTCATCAAAGTCTGGTGCTTGAAATGCCAGACCAATGTCATCTGCATAGATGAATTTGCGAGATTTGGTGGAGGGTAGGTCATTTGTGTAGAGGTTGAACAGAGTTGGAGCTAGAACTGAGCCATGTGGGAGTCCGTTTGTCTGTCTTCTCCATGCGCTCGTGTTCTGACCAAGGTGAACTCTGAACCTCCGGTTTGTCAGAGTTTGAATTATTGCCGTTGCCCAGGCAGGGAGCGCCTTTGTGAGTTTGAGTAGGAGGCCTTTGTGCCAGACTGTAGGCTGTGAGGTCGAGGAACACAGTCCCTGTCTTCAGTCTGCTCTCGAAGCCATTTTCGATGAAGGTGGTTAAGGCCAGTACTTGTTCTCCTGTGCTGCGCTCCTTGCGGAAACCTGTCTGATCCACGCAAAGAATTTCTTCTACTCCTGGAGAGATACGTTGTAGTATATGGCGTTCCAGGATTTTGTAGGAACGCTGAGTAGGGAGATTGGGCGGTAGATGGCAGGTAGTTTGTGGTCTTTGCCAGGTTTTAAGATGGCAATAATTTTTGCTGTCCGCCATTTCTTTGGGATCAAGTTCGTATTTATGATCTTGGTATAGAATTGTGTCAGCCAGGTAAGGGCTCGGGGGCCAAGGTGTTACATGAACTCTGGAGAGATGTTGTCATATCCCTGTGATATTGCTGCCTTTCCACATTTCAGGCCCTGCAGGACTTTCTCCAGTTCAGCAACCTCAAAAGGTTCAGGGTTTCTATGGTCTCTGAGCGCTTTCTTTAGCTCAGTTGTAACTGCTCTTCTGGTGGGCTTGTCTTGGGTTGCTTTTGCAATAGACAGTAGGTGGGATGCAACTTGGTTGGGTGTGACAGATGCTCGGTTTTGGTTGGGGGGCTTCTGTACAGCTCCTAGACGGCGGATGAGGCTCCAACATTTCCTGCTAGAGTGTGTGAAGTTCAGGTCAGCTACTGTCTCCTCCCATTTCCTTTGCCGAGCTGTATTTAGGGATTCAATGAGGTGGTCTGCTATCTCAGGGTCCCCTGATGTTTTGTAGGCTTGTAGGAGTGCAGCACGTTCTCCGTCCAGACATGGGACGTAGAGGGGTCGGTAGCCCCGTGGGATTGCTGAGTGGGCAGCTTTGTAGATGGCGCTGCAGAAGCGGTTGTATGCTTCATCTACAGTGATGGTGTGGAGTGGGATGGTAACAACACTCCGCTGCAGGATTTCACTGTATTTCTTCTAGTTGGCTTTGCGGAAGTTCCAGCGCATCTTCCTTGGGCTGTCTATGACTGGGAGGTGTAGTCCAACGTGTACAAGCAAGGGCCGGTGTTGACTGTGTGGAATATAATCAAGAATAAGGATCTGAGCAGGATAGGGCGTTCCATTCAATGAGCTGACCCAGCACAGGTCAGGAGAGTAGTCTTTTTTCCACCTGGCGGGGTGGAAGGTTCCTCTTTGTTTGGGATCATGTATCAGAACAAGATAATTTCTAGATGCCCAGTCTGAAACTGCCTCTCCATCACTATCCACTACTGGATATCCCCAGTCAGGGGGGCAGGGTGGGGTAGGGTGGGTAGGACCTGCAGACCCCAGTTGGCACTAGGGGGCTTGTACACATTGACAATGTTGAAACCACCAATAGTTTTGGTATCAGAGAATTGTGTTGTTGTCAAGTGATTTGCTTCAGCTATGTCAGAACGCACATAGGTGGCACGTCCATGTTTGGCATGCGGAGCTTAACACAGGAGGTCGAAGCCATTGATGGTGTAGCGGCCTGCTTCCTCTGTGCCAATGTGAGTCTCTTGGAGGCAGATAACGTCAATAAAGTGTTTGGAGGCGAGGACTTCGATGAGGCTTCGCTTGGCTGCAGAAAGGCCTTCGACGTTTAGTTGTAGTATTCGAAGGGCAGGTCCCACTCCAAGGTGCTCTTGAGGCTGTCTGCTGGCGGCTTTGGGACTGTGACTAGGATTCTTTGATTTGGCTCTCAGGCGTCGTCTCTTAGAATTTAGTCTGCTGGGAGGATCATTTGCTTCCCCGGGCGGGCCCGGGTACTGACGGGGGGCGCGACGTGAACGCTGATCCATTGTTGAAAGTTACATTCCCCAATAAAGGCCTTTTTGGTACATGTTTTTTGCAATTTCATGACTGCGTGGGGACATCAAAGCAAAGTATTATTAAAAGAAGACAAAGACTGAATGACTACGTTGAAGGAATGAATGGATGAGTGTCCCTGTGTGAGTGGGTGACACTGGGTGATAGTGACAGTGGCACACACTTCCAATATACCGTACATAGGCTTCAGAGGAAAGCAGCTGTTTTGTGGTCACTGCTGTGGTCACCTGGATCTGTCAGAGCCCTGAGGTGGGGAAATCAGAGTGAGAGAGAGAAAGAGAGTCAGAGAGGTAGACAGAGAGAGAGTAAGAGAGAGAGATGGGTTTCGTGGGAAATGGTTAAAGGACAGACCCGACTAGTGAATTTAGACAGAAATGTTTAATTAAAAAAAAAAGTTCAATATCAAATCTATTTGTTTTTACACAAAGTACAATGAAGAAATCCATGTAATGTATAAAGTACTGTATATGTAATGTCAAAATCAATACACTAGATTATCAATCTTTTTTTAATTTGAGGGCTGTTTCTTTGGTCAGCATGAAGTGGCCACATGATAATTTATAATAATAATAATAATAATAATAATAATGATGATAAACATTATTTGTATAGCAGAATTCATACAGAAGGTGGAACTGAATGTGCTTCAGAAATATATATAACTCAATCTCTTCTGTTTTCTTTCTGCATTCCTCAAAATAACTTGCATGAATACAAAACCAAAAGTTTTGGTAGAAGAAATAAAGTATGTATACAAGTTCGGCTGTCATCGCTATATCAATGTTCTTAGCTAATTTTTTCAAAATTTGCACATATGAAAATATGAATTAAGACCCATCTTAAAAGCGAAAAAAAATCTCTGGGTGAAATATATTCCTGTCAAATATGCTTCCTTTACAATTTGACTTAAAACCCAAGAGACAGCTATTTTTATATAGAAATATATATAAAAAATTTATATATAAATATATATAAAAATACCCCTTGGAAAAAAAACAAACCAAGGTTGAAAAAACTCCCTCAAAAAATTCCCAGATCTATTGAATCTGCGTGCTATTCAAAATTTGAATCACTTTGCATCAAAGGGCAGCGGTGAGCAGGGTGGATGAAACTCTGTGAACCCTCTGTCATTACCATGCATTTCGGATGAAGGCCCAGATGACTTTATGAATCGATAATTGTGATGCTGAGCCAATTTATCAGCGAGTAGTGTGGGGAATGATTATTGTGCGGAAAGTCGCAGTTATTTCATTATAGTTATTTCAGAAAAAATATAAAATTATTTGTTTTTGTTGCTCCTGTCATTACATACCTCTCCTTTGTTGTTTGTTTATGTTTTGGGGCTATTTACTGTATCCCCTTTTCCTTGAAGATTTTGATTGTAACCAGTTAAAAAGTATAGTTTCGTGTGGAGAATGTGCTATTTAGGATCTTGTCGGACTGCTTGTTGACGTTGTTTTTGTATTTTTTCTAACCTGTGCTGTCACCATGCTGGGCATACAACGCAGAGTATTTGTATGCCATTGCATCTAGGGCAGACTTCGTCTGCAAGTGGAGTTCAAGCTCTCAACCTGCAATGCAACTGTTATCAATTCTTAAATCATCAAGAACTGCTGCAATAACTCTGTCCTGTGGATGACCTGTAGGATGACAAGAGCTTTATTGTTGTACAGAACCGCCACCAATCCCCCTCTTTGGTGAACTATTTTACCATGTCTGGGTCTCTAAACAACTAATCACTACTCCAAGAGGGGTAGAATCACCACGGGTGAGACAAATATCCGAGTGTATCTGAGATATATGGGCCCCCCACCACCCCCGGCACCCAGGGCACCCCCGCAGAGAATACCGTGCAGCGGGATCAAAGGCCGATAAAATTGGTTAGAGGGGTGGTCAACTCTGAGACGTCTGGGATGAACCTCCGGTATTAACTGGCAAGCCCCGAGAACCGCTTTGCCTCCTTTTTCGACTTTGATATAGTTCTGGCCACCCCCAGCTGTCGCTGCGAATGATTACATCGTCTAAGTAGGTGGCGCCGTATACCACGTGGCGGTGCAGAACCCGGTCCATGAGTCTCTGATAGGTGGCTGGGGCCCCAAAATACCCAAACGGAAGCGTTTTGGAGGAAGGAAACGAATTGGTACAACCCCTGCAGAGTGGAGAAAGCAGATTTTTCCTTGGACTCTGGAGACAAGACAATCTGCCAGAAGCCCTTGATTAGACCCAGTGTCGTAAAACAGTTCAAACGCGACAGAGTGCAGAGTACCCTCCTCCGGGCACCGCCCTGGCCGGTCCCCCGGTGCTCCTGGGATCAGATGGAGCGGCGGGCCTCTGGCCGGCTCGCCGTCCTCGGGGCGGAAGTGGGTCGCCAGGTGGTCCTCGGCAAGGGTGACGGCCGCCTCTAGGGTGTCAAGCTGATGGCAGCGGACCCAGCTGGCCGTCTGGAGAGAGATGCCCTCCAGGAACCAGTCCAGGACCATAACGTTGATGATCTGGACTGCTGTCCTCTCCCCCGGCTGCAGCCACTCTCTAGCCACATCCCTCAGCTGCTGGGCATAGGTGAAAGGGCTGGCCAGCGCTGGTGTAGTCCAGAGTCCGTAAATGCTGCTGGTGTCCCTCTGGTGTCAGTGGCAGCCAGTCCAGGATAGCCATCCTCACCAACGTACAATCGCAGTGGGCAACAACCGGCAGGCTGTTGGCTGCCTGCTGCGCCTCCCCCGTAAGCAGATGGAGCAGTCGCAGGGTGGTTTCTTTACTGGACCATCAACCGACCGCTGCCGACAGTTCAAACGTGATGAGGCCTCAGTGTCGTTTTCGTCCGTCATCCGCTGCAGCGCGACCGGGGAGGTAGCATCTGGATGCCGCTTGCCGCGGGCTGCTAGGTGGTCCTGTAGCAGCTCCTTCAGTGCTTCGCAGTCTGCCTCCTGCATCCGCACTATTGCCCGGAGCGTCTGGGTCTGCTGGTGCAGGAGCATCAACTGCGCCTCCTGCATCTGAGCCAGGTGGCCAACCAGGTTCTCCAGAGGAGACCGCTCCATATTATGATGTCCTCCTTGTCAAGATCCTGCAGACTGCGCCACTGTAGCGGGTTGGCGACCTAGGTTCTTACAAGAACGCATGACACAGAGGTAGCAGTGAATGAGCGCCGGCATGGCGGGTTTTATTAATTAGTTTTTAGTCAGAAACGCTCAAGTGCTGAATATTCAAAAAGACAAGAGAACTTTAAGGACTGGGATTCCCTCCGGAGGGCTCCCGCACATTCCCTGCCGTGGCTCTCCTCACTGCAAGACAAACAGATATATAAGAAGCCTTCCAAGCTGCTGCGATTGCCCAGTCGGTCCAATTGGCCACAGCTGGCAACGAGGGGGGGAGCGGAGCGTCAGTCTACCACGCTGACTTCTCCACCCCCTCAGTCTGCCACAGTTTATTTTTGGTAGTATATTAATTTTCACTGCTGCTATCCTACTATTTAGTGAGATGGGTTGTTCCATTGAATGAGGTCTTCAATGGATCTGAGCAATGGAGTAAAGTTAAGGGTAAACAAATCTGATAGATTGGTGGAGATACCAATACCAAGGTATCTAATGTTGTCCATTGTGATGGTTAAGGGAAGTTTCTGATTTACTGTATTCCAGTCCTCCCCACTGAGTGGTAATACCGTGGTTTTAGTCCAGTTTATTGAATAGTCAGAGATATCTGAGAATTTAGATATAAGATTGAACACTTCCGTTTGGGATGATATTGGGTTCCGTAAGTACAACAAATTATCGTCTGCATACAAACTGATTTTGTGAACAGAGTTTTCTGTTTATATGCCAACAATATGACTGTTTTGACAGATGGCCGCTACGAGGGGTTGAATAAAGATGGTGAATAGTAAAGGGGAGAACAGACATCCATGTCTTGTGTCGCGTTGTAGAGTGAAACGTTGTGAAATGGTGATGACGGAAGGCAGATGGTGAGATGTACAGGATAAAAGAGGCAATAATAGTATTTAAGTTGTTCCTCTGAGATATGCTGGTCAGACTGAATTAACGGTGCATATTGCTGGATAACTGTTTGCCTTTGACAAAGCCTGTTTGGTCTGGGTGAATTATGAATGGAATTACTTTTTCAGTTCTGTTGGTTAGTGCTTTACTAATAATCTTTAAATGGCAATTAATTAGGCTTAGAGTCTATAACTGGAGGTGAGAGTTGGGTCGTTATTGTGTTTGCGCCAAACCAAAATGAGAGCAGTATTCTAATGTGCTGAGGCGTGGAGGTTGACTTCATCTCTGTAACTATTCTGATGAATAATGGGGATATAAGTGGCCAGAAGTGTTAATATAATTCCACTGGGTAGCCATCTGATCCAGGTGATTTATTTGTTTGGCATAGAGAAGAGAGATTTCCTGAGTTTTTCTAGAGTCAATGGTTGATCTAATGTGGTAGCCTGCTATGTGGAAAGTTTAGAAAGTTTATATCACTCAATGAGTGATATAGCTTATTCCAGCGGGAATATTAGGGTCACAATTAGGGTCCTTTCTGTGTTGAGTTTGCATGTTATCCCCGTGCTCACATGGGGTTTCCTCCATGTAACGTCAGTAAGGACCCCCACTAAAAACATGCAGAACAACGTCGTCTGACCAGCGTTAGACATTCGTAACTGGTCCCCGGGCGCGCCGCTGTATGCTGCCCACTGCTCTCCACAGAGGTTAGGGATCAGGACCCTGGACAATGTACCTTTAAAACTTGCTGAAGTTGGCCTTAGTACAGTAGTAGTCAGCGCTATGACCTCCAAACCTGGAGGTGAGGCAGCTGCAAGCCATCTGTGATTACTAACGAATAATTTAAAAATGGGGAAGATTGTCTCACTTGAGAGGGGAGAAGCTGAGTGAGAGGAGTGAATGAGCTGAGACGAAGAGAACACCCCAAAATCAACTCAAGGCGCGAGTGGATGATGGGAACCGAGACTTTCAGTTTGGGGAGAATATATTCTATTTCAGTTCAGCCCTCTCTCCCTCTCCCTTGCAGTTGCATTTCACCCTTGCCTCACATAGCCACAGAGTCCACAAGAGAAAATGAAAACAACATTGTTGTCGACGTTGGTTGAAACTCCCTCAACCGCTTGAAACTACTTTCATAAATTCTGCATTCAAAATAAAATGTGTTTTTTTCAGATACTGCTAAAAACTAGCAGTACTTATAAGAAGTACTTATATATTTTTTTACTGCTTATAAGTAGCAGTACTTATAAGCAGTAATTATAATTTTAGAGTCCTCTGCCCCATGGCAGTCGCAAGGGAGGCTTAAAAATGTGAGCATGAAGAGTTCAAGTCTAAACCCACTAAAACTGTTCTTTGGCTCACCGCGACAATTTCCCAGTGGTTTGCAGATGGGGGCTTATTTATGTTGTGAGCGTCTCTGCCCATTGGTAGATTTTGGGGAGGGAGGACAATTCTTTCTGGCTATGGGTTGCCAAAATGGCCAGAGTTTTTATTTCCAACGTTTGACAAAAGGCTCGCTGGCAAAAGCGGATAAATAATAGACACTAATCAGTTTGGGCGCAGGAGGAATGCGCTTTACTGTCGACGCAGCCCTTCTACAGTATACTACGTAAGTCAAAGCCAGTTTCTTTTGTAACTGGATGTTCCCACGATAACATTTAGTGTCTCGAAATTGCATGCCAGAAGCCGTGCTAAGCAATCAGACTTTGGACTGTTTCAAGCCAATCTCGTTCCTTGTAGCCTCAAAGCAGTGTCCTGTAACCAGCTGATCAAGTTCCGCTTTGTTGGCAGCACATCAATTCACTCATCTTCTACACTCGATACCTGTGAATTCTCCGGGTCAACAGACAGCTCGGAAAGGCAGATTTACGTATTTCTATAAATGATCTATACTCAAAGTTATTATGGTGGCAAGTATTTGCCATTGATTGTCTTTAGGAAAAAAGGGGGGAAATCTCATTGGCTTCAATGAGGCATTTTTTGGTGGGCACTGCTGGCCACAGTCCGAAGTTTTGCTAGTTATCCCAAAACCCGGGCAATTTCTCGTTGGTCGGCCACAAGGCTGCTGCGAAAGGTTGCATCTCACCATGTCACAAGAACAACTGATTGACATACTGTGATGCCGGGTTTATTAAAGCCATGACGTATTAAGAGCCTTCGATGGGGTAAAAAAGAAATATATAAATTCAGGTGTAAACCCATCTGAATGCTCTTTTATAAACCTCTCCTTTAATTTTCCATATTGTAGTAAATTGCTTTTCTTCCTTTATTGCTCCCGAATGGAAAGTAGATCGTTGGATTTTGAAGATCATTTGAGAGAACGGGGTCGCTGACAGTCTCCCCGCCCCCCCAGGGTTAGTGAGATGCAGCTGTTCTCCATTTGTTTGGTAAAAATTCTCTCAATCCCGAAACAGACCACCTAAAGAACACCAGCTTGTATTGACGTGTGTAACAACCTTTCATCTCGTTCCTTTGCTGAATCGCTAACTATCTTGGTTTTGGTGAAGCTGCTAGTTATATTCTTCAGTAACTCTTACTGAGACACAAAATATATCTTCTGTATTCCTTTTTCTTTTTGAGACATGTTTTTGATTGACTTGTCTAGAATTAGGGGTGAGAGCTTTTTGGCTACAAAAATCTCCTGTTCCATGGATTTGTCAAACTTTTTCAGGGAACGACGTGCTTTTTGAAATTTTTTCCTGCTTTGTCTTCCTTCTTTTTTTTTTCAAACTTACATTTTTACATTTTCTTGGTCTATTTAATATCCACAAGGCCGTGGCATCTCCTTCGAAAGAGCCCTAAGACGGTCGAATCCGAAGGGCCTCACCTTCTCGCGTTAGGACAATTGGTTTTCAGTTGGGTGAAGCCAGCTATAATTCACCACACACACACACACGCACACACACACACACACACAAAATAAATCTACTTCTCGAAAGTAGCTTTAAAATTCACGGCTAATCTTCTTCAGCGGTATGGATGGACAAAGCAAGCCACAGCGCACTTACAGGAAAGCAAAAAAGAGCAGAGAGAGTCTCTCCAGGCTGCCTGTGGTGCAACTCTCTGCCTCTCCACTCCCGGACCCTCCACTCATCCAAATTTAATTAGCGACTGTCAGATGGAGGGCTGGCTGGCTGGCTGGTGTGTGTGTGTGTGTGTGTGTGTGTGTGTGTGTGTGTGTGTGTGTGTGTGTGTGTGTGTGTGTGTGTGTGTGTGTGTGTGTGTGTGTGTGTGTGTGTGTGTGTGCGTGTGTGCGTGTGTGTCAATGTTTGTGCGTACAATACAGAGAGATACTGATGAATAATTGAGTAATTGCTTTGGCCAATTAAGTTCTTCATTAGCTCGGGAGCACCGGGCCACATTTCCTACGGTCTGGAATGCTTCCCGCGGGTTTCTGGCCCATGATTGATACCTGTAAGAAAGAGAGAGACATATAGAGAGAGAGGTGGAAGAGAGGAGGGATGTCGGAAGTAAGTTAGCAAGAGAGCGAGCTAAAGGTACGGTAAGGTCGGAGAGTCAAGGAAGAGGCCGCCAAAAGGTGGACGGATAATGAGATGCAGAAAGAGAAACAGAAGAGAAATAGAACATGAGTAATGAAAAATTTGTGATCTAAACAATCTCAAAGTTTCCAAAACATTTTGCTCAACATCATATTGTTAAAATAAACAAAAATACGCCCGCGGTGGACAGTGACTCCAATGACAACGTGACAACGTGACAGAGTGACGGTTACGTTGAAAAATTTCAATTTCAATTTCCGCAGGAAAGGAAGGAAGTGGTGGTTGCAACTCATGAACAATTTAGGCTTTGGGCAAGTTAGCTAATCTTATAAACAATGTATGTTTTAAACAATGATTGAACTAACGTGTTTACAGTACATTATGGAAACCGACTATTAAATAAAATGTTATTCCACAATAGCATTATCGTTTTCCATACATGCTGCATTTTGCATATTACATTTGATTATTGTCCACTGCACAGCGGGTTAAGTCACTGAAAATGAAATGTCAAATGCCATTTTCAGTTTAATTTTCAAATTGCTAGAAAATTGCATTTTAATTTTAATTGTGACTTCAATATTACTTGCATAAATAGAAAATGAGGTTACATTCTTTATTGCATTACATTTGAATGTTGTCGACTGCAGTGGGTTATGACTTTGAAAATGAACTGTCAAACAGCTTTTCCATTTTCATTTAAATATCGTCACAGAACGACCATACGAATATGTGAAAATGAAAATGCAAAGTGCAGATTATTGCATTTTCACTGAAATTTCAAATAACACATGTGGAATATTATAATGCTATTGTGGAATTGCATTTTCATTTTCATATAGTCCCCTTTAGGCGTCCATTCTGTAGTATGTATTTTATTAGACTTTTTATACATTTATTACATTACACATTTAGCCATGTATAAAGTAAGGTCATTAATATTGTTTTTTGGACGTTTTTCCTCCATATTTGGTAGCCAACACGATAATTCATTCACAATTCGCATATAAACTCAAAGAGGCGAGACTTCTCTGTAATCCTTGGGCATGCAGTTTGAAGTCTACTTTTTTCTTGAACAACATATTTATTTCACTAAAAAGAAAATCATAGAACTGGTTATTTTTCTGAGAATCGTTCTTGGAAAATCTATTCCTGAGTGTGTGTGTGTGTGTGTGTGTGTGTGTGTGCGTGCGTGTGTGTGTGAGCGTGTGCGTGCGTGTGTGTGTGTGTGAGCGCGTGCGCCCGAGATAAGGTGTGCTCGCTCATGCCTTCCTATGCACATCTTTGCCTCCCTGCGGTCATCATATAAAGCCTGTCCCTTCCTCTTACTCATCCTCTTCCTCTTCTGCCTCTCTTCTCCCTCCCTTTGCCCTGGATAGAGCCAGGGGAAATGTCTCAACACAAAGAAATGAACACATCCACCCAATTTTTACATATAGGCCTACCACCTCGCTGGTCTCAGTAGCTAGATGATATACTGTATATATGTATATACAGTATGTATATATATATATATAGGTATAAGATTCTAAATATGTTATTTGACTAAGTCTATGAAGCTGCTAATAAATGTGCTAATAAAATAAATGTGGTAAGTGCAGGTGCGGCGATGCTATACACAGCCCTGCATTTAACCCTGTATACAGTATATCTACTCTACTTGTATATCAGTCAAAAATATAAAGCTAAATAAGACGAAATAAATATTATATATAAAATAATTACAACTGATTAAATACATTTTATCAATTGGAATCATAGGCTTTATTATTTAGATTTCTATCTAATACCATCCATCAGAAATCATCTAGTTTATCAAGGATATGTGTGTAGAATATGTCTTACGTTTTGGATGTTTTGAATTAACTTGCCATTACACTTCACATGTTAGTGAGTTAGGACTCCTGTCTGTGCCCCTGAATAAGGCACTGGCAGGAGAGCTGGAGTTGGTCCCTGAGCGCTGAACTACGGCTGCCTATACCCCATCCTGCTTTAATTAAGTTAAAGCAGGATGGGGTATAGGTATAGGACCCCCCGCAACGCCTGTTCTTGCACTATGTAACTTTGGTGTTCGGGTACGAAACATTGGGAAAAGTGCCTGATGCTTTATGGAACTACATAATTTCCTTGATGTTTGGATATGGTAATCAGTGTTTTTTTGCCTGGTAAATTTTATTCAAAAAAGCTATCAATTACAAACTTGCCGGTCAAAATGTTTGTACAATGCTCATACAAAATGTAGCCGCTCCACCTCCCTGAAGCCGCGGGCGAGATAGCACATGCAGGGCTTGGATTCCATCTCACCTCAGTTCAGCCAGCCCGCCTGACCCTCACTTTTATTGCGGCACAATGTTTGTTTCACCCTCTGACTCATGCGTGCGAGCCGATCTGCCAGGCCGAGCACATCTGGTACCCCCTCCCCACGCCCTACCTTCTGCCGTCCACGACTTAGGGAAGCGGCGAAGTCTGTGCAAGGGTTGAAACATGAATGATCAGGTTCAAATCTGTCCAGTACAATATGTTATTTTTGGACATTGGGCCGAGTTTTATGACAGTGGCGTAAAAGTGCAATTGCACTAAGAAACTGTGGGGGCGCCAAATCCCGAATACCGAAGGTTACGTACTGCTTTAACCTTATATTATAAATCAAAACCTCTTTATCATTTGAGTATCTGAGTCAATTTAAAGCTGCATGGCATTGCCTCATGATATAAACTATAATATACAGTGAATATAAACATATACCCTAAAATATTGCCTATTATTTCATATAAATGGACAACATTTTATTGTAGTTAAACAAAAAAAAGATCACGCAGATCATATCTAGGTCAGTCTTTGATATTCATTGCAAACCAAAATCAACAAGGAATTGTTGATCAATCCAATCGATCCACTCTCCTTGAGTCTCACTCTCTCTACTCCCTTCTCTCTTAATGATCCACCTTCATTACGGTAGGTGCGTTCTGGGGTTCTCCAGGTTCCGGAGAATCTCCAGAGACCCCAGCAAATAAACTGTCAGTCTATTAAAAAAAGAAAAAATCCCTCTGGGCACTCCCTTTGATTTACCCTTTGCGACTCAGGGGCTTGTTGCCCAGAGCAAATTAAGTTAAAGCAAGTACTTAGACTCCCGGACCGACTTACTACTCATTCCTGTATAGTATTATGCTATACATAATGAACTAAAAATAACATGCTTTCGAAAGGGTCCAATGAAAGCTGAACTGTCGAGTGCGGCCCTCATCATTCACCACACTGTTAGAGACTGGAAAGAGTACTTAAATGCGGTCGGATGCTACCCCACGCAGTCGAGTGCTGGTTCCTCAGCCAGTGGTTAAAAAGTTGCCCCTTACTTTGAGCCCTGTGGCCTCATTCCTTCACTGTGTGAGAAGAGGTGGAGATGAGCAGGATGCCAGCATTCTGCTTTAATTGGCCCCCGAGGTTTGTGTGTGTGTGTGTGTTAATGTGTGTCGAGTGAGGAGGTGGTGTGAGAGACATATACACGTGTGCTAAGTTAGTGTTGCTAGATACTTGGAGTGCATCCGATGTGAAGGGCATGAACCGCAACAAATCTATAAATACATCCTACTGGTGACATCCGCCACCTTAATGGATCCCTCGTTGCCCTCTGTCTCCGTAAGACCTTAGAATTTAGTTCCCACACTGCAAAGAAAAAGTGAATGTCCACGGAGAAATTAAAGCGGTTGGAGATAATTTGACTTGATTTTCTTGAGGTACTTTGTCCTTAGTGGAGAGCATCAAGGTTCTGCTGTTCCCTCTCCCATTTCGCTCCAAGAAATTCCTGGAGGTTTTTTTAGATAAGATAGTCGAATAACAAGAGTTCACCCTCTCACTCTCCATTCTCTTTTTCTGACACCCAGTTTTCCCTCTTCCTTCTCTGACTCGTGGCTTTGGGCTCTGTAATTGGCCACATCTACAGTATAGGACCAGTCAAATCCTGATTTGGCTCCTTTAAAAACTGGTTTTGAAAAGGTTTTTTGAGCAGAAGGGGTTAGAAGATGGTTGACCACAATTGGCCCTTTTCCCTGTGTTAACCTGTAATTGCGTCTAAACCGAACATAATAGCTAACCTAATTCCTACCTGGCTAACTAACTGAAACAAACTGATTCCTAAAATGTAATGCAGTTAGTGAATAGAATAATATAAATATAATAAAATAAAATAAAAATAAAATAAGATTCAAAAAGATAATACAAAGTGGGGGTACAAAATAGAAGGGAATAGAGTTATGTATATGGGATAGGCTATTTGTTTATACAGATATGTGCAGTAAAGTGCTTGTGGGGCCTGTGTGAGTGTCTCAGTGCTTTTTGTTAGGACCCCAGGTGAGTTCAGCATTGACAGTCCTTATGGCTTGCGGAAGGAAACTCCCTCTCAATCTCTCTGTCCTCGCTGTGTGGCTGTGGTGGTGCTTGCCCAACTGCATCATCTGAAACAGTACGTTGTTGGGGTGATGTCGGTGGTGAAGTCCTGCAGGGAGGGGAGGGTAGTTCTAGTGGTAAGTTGGGCTGACCGCATCACCCTCTGCAGGGCCTGCCTGTCCTGAGCAGTACAGTTCCCAAACCAGGCAGTGATGTTGCCTGTCAGGATGCTCTCCACTGCTCCACAGTAGAAGGACTTGAGGATCCTCACTGAGACCCGGAATTTCTTTAGCTGCCTGAGGTGGTAAAGATGCTGCCTCGCCTGCCTCACCAGAGTGTCTGTATGTAAAGTCCATGTTATATCCTCTGTGATGTGGACTCCCAGGTACTTGAAGCTGCTCACCCTGTCGACAGAAGCCCCATTAATCACCAACGCCGTGTGCGTCCTCGGTTGTAATCCACTCCTAAAGTCAACAATCAGCTCCTTAGTTTTGCTGACATTCAGGAGTAGGCTGTTGTCCTGGCACCAGAGTGACAGGTCAGTCACCTCCTTGTGGTTGGACTTCTCATTGTCGTTGGTGATCAGGCCCACCAGCAGGGGGCTGAGGACACAGCCCTGGGGGGATCCTGTGTTCAGAGCGAGGGAGCTGGACATGTGCCTCCCACCCTAACCACCTGGGGCATGGCTGAGAGGAAGTCCAGGATCCAGGCACACAGCGGAGTATTCAGTCCGAGCTCCTGCAGCTAGACAGCCAGTCTGGTGGGGACTATGGTATTGAAAGCTCGAACTGTAGTGGATGAACAGAAATCTCACATAGGCCCCCCATGGTGTGCAGTACCTGGGAGACTGCATCATCCATGGATTTGTTCGGCCGGTACGCAAACTGCAGAGGGTCCAAGTTGCGGGGGAGGGAGGCGCAGATGTAATTCTTAATCAGCCTCTCAAAGCACTTCATGACCACCAAGGTGAGGGCCACAGGTAGTCATTCAGGCAGGTTGCAGAGGCGATCTTCGGGACAGGAATGACGGTGGACCTCTTTAAGCAGGACGGGACCACCGACTTGGCCTTCAGTACTCGCCCAGATATGCCATCTGGGCCCACAGCTTTCCTGGTGTTCACACGCATCAGAGCCCTCCTGATGTCATGCTCAGACACTAAGAGTGTGCGCTCATCCCGAGCAGTGTGATTCCAATTTGCTGGCGAGGTAGCGGTGTTGTTGCTAGACTCAAACTGCGCAAAAAAGAAGTTCAGTTCGTTGACTAGGGAGGCATATACGCTTAATATAGTGTATGTATTGATAATTAATTGCCATATTCACCATTAATAAATCTTCTATTTTATAAATTAATTTTTCATGAGATAAAAATATATATATATCAAAAACGATTTAAAAATGGCATTTTTTTGGCACCCTGTCATTCAGTGAAAATGGAAATGGCAAGTTTTCGAAAAAACAGTAATGCAAAAAATGCACAAAGAGACAGTGTTACGGCGGATCCGACAGGAAAAGTCGGCAGATGAGTTTTCGGATTCAGTGTGAAGCCTGCTTCAGAATTAATTGAATAATAGTTTAAATGAATCCTCCAGGCTATTGTTAATCTCTAGTCTCTAGAATCTCGAGAGACGTTGACGTCAAATAATAAATAAATCTACTTTTGTCAATGTTTGCAGTCTCTGTTGAGATAATAAGCTCCTCACCTCAGTAGTTTAATGAGTCCAACAGCCAACGGGTCTTGAGAACATAACTTTTGATAAAAACATTGTTTTCCCTCACGGCTGTGGTATTTGCAATGCTGCTGCGGCTGTTCCGTCCATGACTTTCAAAATCCTTCACCTGCGCTGCAGAGGCATCGATCTGACGTGTACATAAAGCACCTAGATAGAGCTAAGCCCAGGAAAATCGATACCTCACAAACCTCAAAGACCGGATCAACATCCCTGCATTATCTTCCCTTGGAGAAACCTATAGAGAAAGCAAACACCCATTTTTGATATTGAAGGGCTGCATTATTAAGCAGCATTTGATTTATGTAGTGTTTTCTGCTCAATACATTCCTATACTTCGGTACAATGGGACCTGGGTGCATTAAGAGAGCAAAAAAAGTTGGATCCTTTGTCCTGTCCCCAGGGTATTGTAAAAAAACAGGCTGTGGACATCTCCTTTTGACACGGTTCACTAGAAGCTTTTTCTTGAAATGCCATGTGCATTTAATACCCAGTTAGGCCTTGAAGCAGTGACGGCAGCTTCTCGACGGTGCCACTGAGCTGGATTTACACCCTTTCCCCCAAAATATCCACCTCGCCATCAACATATTCTAGCTAATGTGTTAGGTTAGAGGTGGTTACGTTTAGTTGTTTTTTTTTTGTTGTTGAAAGATTCACGTCTTTTTTGAGATTCGGCTCTTGACATGTTCGGTTGATTCAGTTGGTGTAATGCAGGGTAAGTGAGAGAGGACTTCCTGAACAACAAACAAGACTCAAAGAAGTCGGTTGGGATCTGAGTTGTGAATGGAAATCTCTTAAGAATCAGTGGATTGTGTCAAAATTATTAATTTTGGTGGAATGGAAAGAGTAACACATTCATTATAAATTATACCAAATGCACTGGCCTATTTTTCCTTGGACTTGAATTGAATCCTCAATAAATAGGTTGTGAGCCGTAATATCAAACGTCATTGACTCACAGGACAATCAGCAAACAGAAAATCAATAATGTAAACTCAATACGAATCAATACCATGTCAGAAACTAATATCTAAACCTCTAGTGTCTGTTGTATTGAAGTAAAAAACTGATAATAAATGTAATCACAATTTTCTCAAGAGCGGAGGAGATTTACAATCACATGACTCCTGATTCGTGTCCTCTGTCAAAACAAGAAATGTGTTCAATTGCTCCCCGCCCTTCAAAAGTAGTGTGTCATTACTTTCCACGACCGGAACATTGTGAACACTTTGCGGTGGAACATTCGGAAGAAAACCTGATCTCGGATCTAGAAAAACGTATTCTAACTAAGCTACCAAAGATACCAATAATTTATCCTGTGCATAGAATCACACTTTGTTTATTTTTCTATACTTTATATATAGCTGAATATATATATATATATATATATATATATATATATATATATATATATATATATATATTCAGCTATTTCTGTTCAGCATTTTTGGGCTGTTTCTGTATATACGGTTGTTTTCATTGTTATTTATTTTTTAATAATACAAGCATATACAGGCATATTTATTTTTTATTTTTCAATTATACTTGTATATACAAGCTCTTTCTCCTTGTGAATGAAATTGTACTTGGAATTAAGAGATTCTGACCCAGTTATTTGGAAGTGGCACTGACCAAATTAAATCAGTTGGCACAACAAAACGAAAACCTACTGCTACCGATAATTCTAGATATTTTATAAATAAGCCCCGCCCCCCACCTGGCACTATATATATATATATAATTATATATATATATATATATATACACACACACACACACCGCGTTTCAAATTATTATGCAAATTGGATTTAAGTGTCATAAACATTTAAGTTTTTGTTTTTCAATTAAACTCATGGATGGTATTGTGTCTCAGGGCTCTTTGGATCACTGAAATCAATCTCAGACACCAGTGATAATTAGTTTGCCAGGTGAGCCCATTTAAAGGAAAACTACTTAAGAAGGACGTTCCACGTTATTAAGGAGGCCACAGGTTTCAAGCAATATGGGAAAGAAAAAGGATCTCTCTGCTGCCGAAAAGCCTCAAATAGTGCAATGCCTTGGATGAGGTATGAAAACATTCGATATTTCACGAAAACTTAAGCGTGGTGATCGTACTGTGAAGAGATTTGTAGCTGATTCAGAGCACAGACGGGTTGGTGCAGATAAAGGCATAATGAGGAAGGTTTCTGCCAGACAAATTCATGGGATTAAGAGAGCAGCTGCTAAAATGCCGTTACAAAGCAGCAAACGGGTATTTGAAGCTGCTGGTGCCTCTGGAGTCCCGTGAACCTTAAGGTGTAGGATCCTCCAGAGGCTTGCAGTTGTGCATAAACCTACTATTGGGCCCCCCCTAACCAATGCTCACAAGCAGAAACAGTTGCAGTGGGCCCAGAAAAACATGAAGACTCATTTTCAAACAGTCTTGTTTACTGATGAGTGCCGTGCAACCCTGGATGGTGCAGATGGATGGAGTAGAGGATGGTTGGTGGATGGCCACCATGTCCCAACAAGGCTGCCGCGTCAGCAAGGAGGTGGCGGAGTCCTGTTTTGGGCCAGAATCATGGGGAGAGAGCTGGTAGGCCCCTTTAGGGTCCCTGAATGTGTGAAAATGACCCTGGCAAAGTATATAGAGTTTCTGACTGACCACTTTCTTCCATGGTACAAAAAGAAGAACCGTGCCTTGCGTAGCAAAATCATCTTCATGCATGACAATGCACCATCTCATGCTGCAAAGAATACCTCTGTGTCATTGGCTGCTATGGGCATAAAAGCAGAGAAACTCATGGTGTGGCCCCCATCCTTCCCTGACCTCAACACTATTGAGAACCTTTGGAGCATCCTCAAGCAAAAGATCTATGAGGGTGGGAGGCAGTTCACATCAAAACAGCAGCTCTGGGAGGCTGTTCTGACATCCTGCAAAGAAGTTCAAGCAGAAACTCTCCAAAAACTCACAAGTTCAATGGATGCAAGATTTGTGAAGGTGATATCAAAGAAGGCTCCTATGTTAACATGTAACTTGGCCTCTTAAGATGTTTTTGATTGAAATAGCTTTTGATTTCAGTAAATATGACTTTCTAAAGCTGCAAATCCAACAAATGACCATTTTCAGTTCTTTACGACCTATAAAATGTTGTGAAACTCTGTTGTGCATAATAATTTGGAACAGTGCATTTTGAGTTTTTTATTTTAAAAAACATACCGTTATCATTTGGAGGTTTGTTCAACAACATTCAAATTATACCCTAACGGTTGATGACGTGAAAACTATGCTGACTGTCATTTGCATCGACTATTTAGGAAAATCAACAGAAAAATATCATTTGCATAATAATTTGGAACACGGTGTGTGTGTGTGTGTGTGTGTGTGTGTGTGTATATATATATATACACATTTCCTCAACTGACACCAAGAACCCCCATGGTGGCAGGCTTAGTAAGTACTGATTGATTACTTTTGATACACAGAACTCTTATCTCGTTTCGATTTTGGCTTCCGCAGTGCTTTTCAAGGCCGAGCAGCGACATTGATAGATGCGTTGTTCCTCGTTCACAGTCTATCAATTCCCGCCACTTACTCAAATCCGCCTCCTTCAGAAGGGAAAGCTTGTCTTGCTCGCGCTCCATGGGTCCACAGGCCGATCGATAGATATCGGACGCGGACCACAGCGTGATGAATTCGATTGACGCCGTTGTCTTGAATTTTATGACTGCAGAGCTCTCACCCGATGCTCCTTTGAGTGTTTTGTTTATTGTTAATGAGCGAGTTCCGCTAAAGCAAACAAAAAATAATAATAATAATAATAAATTATAACACAAAGCGAGCTAGTGGCTTTGATTTATATTTGATTCAAGTGGAGTCAAAGGGCGGGTGGGTGCTACTAACCTAGCCTTTAGCTCTGTTATTAATTTGGCTGCCCTCCAGCGCTACACTTCAATCAAACAGTGGCTGTCGCTATGGTGCTGTAATATTGATGCGCCGCGTCCAACCGCATTTGGATGCTCACGTTTCACAACATAGTTTGGCATTTTTCCCCCTTGTGTTGATGTGGTGCAGGCATCTGCTTTCATAGTGGCAAGGAAAAAGTAGCGTTCAGTGCAGTTACTCCGTTCCTAATCAAACAAATGTTTTCGACAAGTAATCCTTTATTCTGTCACTATGCAATGTAGGAAGGAACACACACAGACTCCGGAGCAACCTAGAAAGGTTGTTTGTCTGTTTGGCGTGTGTTGATATAAATCATATAGTAAAATTAATCCACATCCACGCATATTTTATACTCAATTGCTTTCCAGATACAACATTGTGATATTTGGAGGAGTGGATGGGTTCTCCAGAAAGGTCTGCTACTAAATTTTAGTAATTCCATATGCAGTGCATAGACCTGTGACCTGGTAAATACTGTCTGTAAACACACTTAGATGCTTGGATTAATCATTAAAATATAACAAATAGAATGCAGCTTGAATAGCATCGTAGAATACCTGAAATTCATTTTTGTCGTCACAACCCAAACTGAGTGGTGGAGGATGCAGGACTTCTCCTGATTTCCAGAACTACTTAAGCAGGAGAATATGAAGAGCACCTGGGAGTTTCCGAATCTGGACGTTCTTCCAACGCAATAGACTTTTATCATTAATAACGTTCGGCATGTTTTCTACTTTGCTGTCAGTGTAAATAATTCAATGCAAAATAGGGAAGCTTGAAAATTACACCAGTAGAACCTCACCTCATGAACTGGCTTGAAAAAAAGGCCAATTAATACTTTCCCAGCTGGGTGCGCCAACAGGCAATCTGAAAAGATGTTAAAAGACAGAATTGTCAGGGTTGGCACCTTGCCCGCTGTACATTTTGCTATGCAGTTAAAGAGAAAAATCACATTTGGATTTAACAGCCTCAGGCACGTGCAATTGAACGCAAATAGATCCTCTTTGTTTGGCTGAAAGGAGTCAGGGGTCAACTAGAGCTTTGTTTGGGGTAGATATACACAAACCAAAGTTTGTAACAAAAAAATATACAACATTTCCCAATAATGTGTGTATAAAACATGACTCCGAAGACTGTACAGTATATTCCCCCAAAAGTATCTCTAAACAGGATTTTTAGTAATCAATTTCCCCTGCTTTCCCCTTTGGTAAACACAGGACGTGACAGGAAAAAAGCTCCATCAAACACGTTTAATAGAGGAGTCAATACTGCCAAAATACCCCACTGTGGTTGGACAAAAATCAAACAGTATCTCATCTAACAGATCCCATGGCGGGGGCAAAGTATTTTTAGAGGTGTAGGTCATTTCAGCTACAACTACTGTACCTCTCCCCTCAATCAGTCAGTGAGCACTGAAATGCACTGAAATGGTTCTTTCCACAAATAAGTAATTCCTATATTCGTAGTCGCATTAATGTGCATCGCTGTGACGCCATGTAATTTAAATCGTCTGTTTATCCTGCATCAAAACAACAAGGTTAAATCACCGTCTGAAAGAAAGAGATGGAGACTGAGTGAGTGAGAGGTTTCTGAAGCGGGGGGAAAAATGGATTTGGTTTAATCCCCTTTTGATTTCTGAGACTGCCAAGTATAGCTCTCCTTTATGTTGTGCCGTCAATCATTGGGTCCTGAACAGGATGTATCTTGAAGACTGGAATGAAGTATTAACTGCGCTACTTTTCACACTAGAAATAAAGGGGAAAGCATTAAGCGATGTTGGTGTAATTTCTATGGCTTCCATTAGGGGGTGCTATTTCTCATTAGGGATCCGATGTACTGATTGCGCCTTTACGATTTTGTTTAAAAAATGAATGACTTCCGGATTGAATTTGTGTGGTGAAAAAATTAAGTCATCAACGAATGAACATTGCTTTCAGTCCGTTCCGAAAACGAAAAACGAGCCGAACCGTTGATCTCTGAAGATAAATCCAGCTTAGAAATATCCTTTATTCGTCTACTCGAGCAGCGGCTTGCTCATTGTCTGCTGCTTCCAATGCCCGGAAGCAGCGTGCCATGATTACTCGCTGAGTCGACGCCCCGGATTGGGACGAGTTTTAACCCTTCAGGATCCACGGAGCCGATTGTTCTCTAATTACGGGCTAACCGCAGCCAATTATACTTGTCAAACATAGTCTGCCAGGCTGCGATCAAACATGCTCTAATGCACCTTCCCCGGCTGCTGAGATGACTAATATGAGACTGAAATACGATTTCCATCTCCCTTACCCAGCGCTTACTCAGCGGTGTTTCCTGACCTGCCAACTCGTTGACAAAAAGAGAACACCATCTTTTCAATAAAATAAATGATGTCCAGGTTAGATGAACACCGAGGCCTTATTTTTGGTCTAGTACCACTAAGACTTGTGTGTCCGAAATGGTGCACTACATACCACATACATAGTGTGTGTTCTAGTTTTTCAACACGCTGGTGTGCCGTGAGAGCTCGCCAGGTGTAGTGTGAAATATTTTCAAATTCCACTTATAAATAATGGAAACCAGATCTTGTGTTTCAAGATCAAAGTTGCAGGGTTCCACTAATTCATCGGTTCCAAACAGCATACCAACTCTGTGTTCATCAGAACAAGCTTGAGTTTCACACTGAAAATTGAGAACTATTAGTAGTGATGGAAGGTTCGATTCTTTTTTGGGATTCAATCACTCAGGCGGGGTTAAAGTAAAGAGTCGTTCAATTTTCAGACTCATTACATACTCATACATTTGTTTGATTCAGTTGGTCGAACGCATGGTGAGCGAGGCACGACTTCCGACGAACAAGAGTCAGAAGAATTGGTTTGACTTTGAGTTGTGATTGGAATTCTCAGAAGAATAATTTAATTCTGACAATATTGTTGTGTAAATCAGCCACATGCAAATTCTTTGGCTGCAAAGACTTTTTGTCAAATTGTCGAATTTTGTCCTCGGTAATTATTTTTATCTTGTGAGTTAAACATTCACCTGCTTGCCCTCTCTTTTGCTGGAGTGACAGAGTCATTGAAAATATTTGTTTGCTATAAACGCATCGTTTGCAAGTCTCACATCACTAACTATTTCAAGGCCATAATAACAAGCACAATTCCACAATGTGCATGCCAGTGTAATGTATAGTGTTGCATGATATTGATATTTGATATTTCACAGTATGTTATCCTGGTACATTTGACTATGTGAAAATACTTTGGTTTTGGACATACTAAACACTAATGTGACGTACTAAATAGTGCGCTAGTATGCCATTCCCGACGTGTTTGAGTTTTGACAGCATTTGGGGGGTAACACAGAGGAACATAAAGACATAACCATTGATGCAAATCAGCCATTGCACAGCTATTTTTCTTCCTGTTAAATTAGCAGTCACGAACAATCTGAATGGTGCACCAGCGTCGGTCACATTTAGCAAGCCGCACCTGAGGCGCATATTCCACTTAGAGCGTAATCGCGCTGGGACCTTAGGATCAAAAAGGTCAGCCTGCTTCATTACAGATCACTCTCCCTGTCTGTCAAGATGACCTGTTTTAGCCTTTTACTGTACATCCCGGGTAAACTGTCTTGTTTGATTTACAACAATTGCATGGGGGAAAAGGGTTGTGTGTGTGTGTGTGTGTGTGTGTGTGTGTGTGTGTGTGTGTGTGTGTGTGTGTGTGTGTGTGTGTGTGTGTGTGTGTGTGTGTGTGTGTGCGCGCGCCTCTATCCTCGGATGCCTGTCAGCCATTTCTACGACCCGCTCGACTGAACCCATACGAGGGAATCGTTTAAGAATCAGAGGCTGATGTTTTTTGTCTGCACGCACGTGCACACACACAAACGTGCGTGCGCGCACACACACACACACACACACACACACACACACACACACACACACACACACAAATATGCATACGCATACTTGCACACACCTTCTCTTTTTACCGATGGCGCGTGAGAGAAATCCATGCCTCTCTCACACAGCGAGCTGTACAAAAGGAGCCCGTTGGAGAAGAGATTGGAAAAAGAGGGACCTTGGAAAGCGAAAACCGTTTTTTTTTCTGTAGCATGTGACGAGACATTATCAAGTGGAATGGAATGTGGTGGTTTGATTGACTTTAAAGGTAAAAACGCTGTAAAAAGGAATTGTTGTTTTTATGATTTTATGTTTTAAACATTTGCTTTTATGGTTAATTGAGCTAGTCATTTTATTTTTATTTTATACAATACATTTTTCATTTTAAACCATTTAAAAAAATATATACAATTTAAATTTCTTATTTTCTGTAATAATGTGTATATATATTTTTTTATAACTATATTTTTAAAAAAAATTATATTTTGGAATCTAGATGGAATTTAGATGTGAGACAATAATCACTGAGCGATAATTACTCACACATTCAAACACACAAACAGACACACACACAGGCAATATTCAAACATGGTCCTTATTGAAAAGGGATGTTTGTTAATTCAATTAACTTTCATTCCAGTTGATTTCATCCTAATCGTTTTTTTTTTGTTTTTTTTAATGCGTCAAAACGATTTATTTACTCATGTCTATCTATATCTCACTATGCCTTTGACTGTCTTTGTTATCCTTTGTCTTTCTTTCTCTCTTGGGCGCACACACACACACACACACACACACGCAGTTAAGTATACAACGCTTTGTATTGATGCGAGTAATTAGCAGGCCACAGCCGAAGCCCATCATGAAATCGACTCTTAATCTGTTCCCGATCACTGAGTTGAGAAAGCAAATGAGGCCACTAATGTACGCTGGCGTGACATAATTCAAATGGCTGTGATTAATCCTCACGGAACAATGCCGCAAAGCAAGCTGCGACACGCGCATTCACTGTAACGCACATGCGCATACGACCGGGCCTGTCAAACATATATTACTCTTAACCTTTATTGGAATTTTATATCTTAAGTTCTTTATTTAAAGAAATACACAAGTTTTATGCAGTCGTTCCATGCATGCCAATATATTGTACTTTTCCAATCCATTTTCAATAACCTAAATATATAGTGACCTACATCACCTATTATTTTCTATGGCTGACACATTTTTTGGGTTATGTTCAGTTATGATTTTTACAAATGATAGACTTGGACGGGAAAGGAAAGGAGCGAGGGTCAAGGAGGAAAAAGAGTACTGAAGTGCTGACAGGACCAAGACAGAAAACCACTCTCCCATTATGTTACCGTTACCGGCTCTGCTGCAAACCGATAGCCCTGACCATTAACAGGAGCTTCTCCTCCGCGGTAACAACCGCAGAGGAGTCGCCCCACCTGCAAAAGCAGCTTGTGCTAGCACTAAAACCAACCCCCCCATCCCCTGTTAGCTGAATGTGATGACTCTACACACAAGGACCTCTGTACCCGCCATTTGCTAGAGGCAAATGGAATATTCATTGGCGGGAGTGGGTGGGGATTATTATCGCTGTTTTCTGCTGATGGCCCTGAGCTACGGGTGGCAGAGCCAAGCATTACTACTGGAGTGTAGGAAGAATTTGTTTAAGTGGTTGTGTGTGTATGTGTATGTGTGTGTGTGTGTGTGTGTGTGTGTGTGTGTGTGCTGCACTACGACGGGGCAGAGGTACCTGTAGGTGTGTTCAGAGGGTATTTTGCCTATGGATTCTAAATAAGTAGGTGTGGTCGGACCAAGGGGCGTGGTCAAGCACCAGCTGCAGACGACAGCACGGTTCCCTTTCCCGTGGCTGCCAGGCTGCCTTGAATCGGCCTATTCAGCGGCACTGATTGGTCGGACTCAAGGCAGGGAGATCTCTTTTTTTCTCTGTCTTGCAGAGGGGATCGGCACACAGGCTCGTCAGCCGACCAGGAGCAAGATTGGAATGCCATTCCTCCTGCGCCCAAAATCATCATCATCATCATTATCATTATTATTATTAATTATTATTTATACTTACGGCCAGCGAGCAGTTCTGTTGAACACTGTAAAAAAAATGTAAAAAACTCTCGCCACGTTGGCGCACCACGACTGAAAGTACTCCGTCTCCCTCCCTAAACCCTTACCTGTGGGCAGAGATTTCCACAGTAGGCAAGTGACCGTGTGTGTGTCTTAAGTTCACAGACAGACACACACACACACATAGGTGGCAATAGGCCATCGTTCAGTTGGAACCAGATGGACGATGATGTATTTTTGGTTCAAAAAGAGTGACGGCTTGGCCAGTTAAGGACCCTAACCCTATCAATGGAGGAAGCATTATGGCATGGAAGCCATATCTCCTTTCCATACAAAACAGGACTAGAAGTCAAGGTGCTATGCTGTGGTGCGCTGAGGATTTGGAGGAGACGGGAAAGTATCATAACCCAGAGTTCCAATTGCACCCCTCCATTTCCACCTCGTAGGTAGGTACTGTCTGAGGGGTCGCAGGGGGTCTCAGGGGTCTCTTAAAATTCCAAAGCCAAAGTTAGCCGAGCTATATTTGTGAGAAATGGGATAATAAGAATTTGAGCACCCAAAGTTGAAAATGTTAATCTCTTGCTAAAAGGATACTTAGGTACCCTCCATCAATCAAACACTTTCATTTTCACAGTCTATTTAGGATGAGGAACTGATACGTTCAGTTTTGCTCTCCATCATTGAAGCTAGCTAGTAGGCTTACATTGGTGAGAATCGGCTTTGTTTATAACTGGTTGCCATGGTGTACTTCAACACTGCATGACGTCCAGTTACCTTGGTAACTTTTAAAACACACAAACGCTGCAAATCACACGTTTGGCTGCTTTGCATGAGTCAAAACAACATTCTTCTTCACAGGGCATTGACATGCATATAAATAACCATCAGCATTCAAGCAGGGAGGCAGTGGTAACAAGGGCAGAGGTTCGCAAATGTTGCTGGGTTGCAACCAACCTCTGCTGCTCAGGCAGGGGCGTTCATTACTCCCCGCTAATGGCCGAGCACATTTACACTTCAAAGCCGACTCCGCTCGAATTAGGCGGCCCCGAAACAGGATCGTCTAGTCTCCATTCTGTTCATTCACCGGGACTTCGAAGCCAGCGACAGCTGCTCTGAAACGCTGTCTATCTTCTCTTTGTGTCCCCAGACATCACAGAGAGTCAGTTTGGGAGCCTATGAAGACCAGTGGGGTCACCAGAAATGTTTCACAGGGCACACCACAACCTTGTTGGCGGAGGGGGGGGAGCGCATGTCGCGGCGTTTGTCTCGCTTTCTTGTGTTGATGAACTTCACCAACTACCTATCGGATCTTGGGTGACCACTGACCATTTGAGGGGTGGCCGTGGCCACACCAGGCCGCCACCTAGATTCGCCACTCAGACGCAACTGCCCAAAGGCCTGAGTGTAGGCCTGAGTGTAGTCTATCAGGATGCTATTTGGAACGCTGACCTAACTTACATGGAATAATAGTGTGTTGCTCTAAGAAACCTTGATCTCACGATGGGGGAAATGCTGATGAGATTGATTGAATAGCGGCAGTATTCGTTCTTTTTACAGAATGATGTATAAACCGATGGATAAGCATGCAAAAACAGGCCACTCAATTTGAAACACAATCCAGAGTAATTTGAAGGTGCAGCTTATTTGATACAAACAAAGTTTTAAGGGGGGTTTCAGGGGGGAATTAGATAGAATGTTTTATTTTATTGTATTGGCAGGCTTGACAGAAAATCGACTTGACATCACTGAAAAGACTTGCAAACATATGCTGAGGGCTGGATTAAATGGATAGATTGCAATAAGTATATATTTTTCACTACCCCCAAAACACACACATTTTGATCTTAAGATAAATCGGATACTTCTTTAAACCAAAGAAATGCCTTTTCAACTGCAACCTGGCTATTATTGATTATTGTCATTATTAAGTAAGGAGATTTTTTGAAAAAGGTGTAAAAATCAAAGTGCAATTTTTTTATATAAAAAAAAAAGAAAGTGTCAAGATATGTGCAATACACTTAGTACTCTGGTTCCTATTTATGGTGATTTTTTTTATTTTTTATGATTCTATATATTTTATATTGTTTATAGTGTGTACTTGATATGCGCTCTATTTTCTGCTGTCCCCTTGCTGCTGGAACGATGTAAATTTCCCTGTTGTGGGACTAATAAAGGTTTATCTTATCTTATGTCTTATCTTTTCCCCCTAGGCATTTCAATATGGTTTACGTAATTTGAAGAAAATAACTTACATAAATAAATACATGAATGAAATGATTAAAATAAAAATAAAATTATTCGAGCAATGTATAATAAATACTTTTAAATAAATAAATGAAGACTTTTTTCTCTTTTTTTATCTGAAAGATTTTTCTACAATATTTGTCATATTAATTAAACTAACCTACATTTTTACAACCACTTAACATTTTTTCTTCAGCAACTTATTGACTTGCAACACCTCACCTCTCCCCACCTCCTCTACAACAAATATTAACCGATAACCATTCAGCAACCAATGCCTGTAATAAAAACGAGCAAAATTCACACTTTATAATAACAGCTATTCATAAGCAAAAATAAATGTTACGTACAGGAACAATAAGTCAGTTGTGAAAGTACAAAAAGTAGTTTTTGTTGTCTCTTCCTCAATGAATTTGTTACCTCATTATAAATATCTGTAGCTGAACAACATATCATTAGTAACGGCATGAGTGCCAAACTTTACTCTACCCTACTCACCTTACTCAAAGAAAGTTATAAGACACTGCCACTTTCCAACTCTCCCATAACAAACCTGCATTTCTTTGGACCTCCATTTGTAATTAAACTGGAGTTTAAGAGTGACTGAGCACAAACATCCTATTTTTGTCAGTCCTCCCTAGACAATTGCTGCCGTTGGTATCTACAACTATGCCCAACTGAAACTCTGTCTTTTTTGTCTGAAAGTTCCAACTGCGTATTTGGTGACTTTCTCAAGGGCATGTTGCTGTTTTGTTGCTTAGAGAGCAAGAGAGTTTTTTTGTTCTAAAGTTAGATAGTGCTACACTCTAACTATGTTGATCTGCAAAACTATTGAAAACCCAAATTTGAAATCTTAAGTAAACTTAGTTTATGTGAAATACCGTTTTCAATTAGATGAACAACTCGTCGTTCATTATGCAAATGACAATGCACTACTCACATCCATTTGTCCATTTGCCATTGTCTGGCTTTACTCTAAAAGGATTGTGGAATATGGCTTTAAATATTACATTAGCTGTCTGCTACAGATAGAAACTGAAAATGCAAGTTTTGGAGATGCGAAGGGCTTTTCTGGGACGTAGTCAAATTAAGCTTGTCCCAAAAGAGAACACATTCATTACTTCCTCCAGAGCTACCTTTAGATGAAATCTCATGCCTGATCAGGACTCACTGCCGAGCTGCTGTATCTGTGTGTGTGTGTGTGTGTGTGTGTGTGTGTGTGTCTGTGTGTGTCTGTGTGTGTGTGTATGTGTGTGTGTCTGTGCCTGTGCTTGTTCTTGTGTATTCATGTGTGCATTCATATTACGTATGAGAGAACACATTTGTGAGTTGTGTGAATACATCTTTAAACAGATGTGTGTGTGTGTGTGTGTGTGTGTGTGTGTGTGTGTGTGTGTGTGTGTCACTCCAGGGAGTGACATTAAAATGCATCCATTTCTGGATGCTTTTTAATGATGTACACATTATCACCATTGCGACGGATTAACAGTCAAGTCAGATCCAAATAGACAAATCAGAATTTGGTAAATCTGGAGCAGCAGCTTCATATTTGCCTCCGAAGCTGAATGTGTATGAAATATAAATGTTTCCATGCTTTAATTTGCATTCAATACTTGGGTTTTAATAAATATACCATCATTATATTGGTATCACATAAGTAATACTCAGATGGAGTATGGAAGTAAATACCGTATGAAGACCTTAGCTAAATGTCGGGTATCGATAAGAAGCGGATAAGAAGGACGGATACTGTGGGCGAACTGGTGGTCGGAATGGACTTCCACCAGAATATTAAACCGGCACTGTGTGGAAAGCATGCATTTCCCCTGCATGACTAGGTCAAAAAACAGGTCTGTTTCAGCGTGTCGCCCCTTGGGAAGAGTGTGTTTATACAGTAGATGCAGGGGGTTACACTGTGCTCCAAGGCAGGACGTGAGGCATGATGGGAGATGTCCTCTCCTTGGTGCAAATAGTAACGTAAAGGAGAAATGAAGAGATATACAAATGGACAGAGAAAGAGAGAGACAGATAGACGGTTAGATAGACAGATACACAGAGACAGACAAACAGACAGAGAGACCGATAACCTGGTTATGCAGTAGGTAATATCCGCACACTAGAGGGCACTGTATAATACCGAGAGGGGGGTTTTATGAGACGGCCACAGACATTTTCTTCATCCCTCTTTCTTTAAAGAGTGTTTGGAAACAAGCCGGGATTGGATTTGAGGTGTGCCGGCTTTGGTACGTTATTAGCTGCCAACAACAGCTACCTTCCTACAACTGGAATCCCATGTCCAAGGACCATGTGTTAATAGAGAATTAAAAAGATATCTTCTTTCAGCAGGCTGTACATTTGAGGTGGGCGGGTTACTGAAACAGAAGATCGGTCTACATCCCTCTGTATTTTAATGTATATTGAGATATTCAGCTGGTATGGTAGGTAAAATGTAAAACACCTGAGAAAGGAGTGCTTATAATGCGTATAACCTCTACCTTCTCAGAGACATTTTTAAACCTGCCATTCTGAATGTATGGCATAGTGTAGGTTACAAACTTTTAGAAACTTTTTGCACCTCTCAGGAGACACTTCAACACCATAACCGTTGTCTCGCTAGAATGATTCTGACTTATTAAATGCAATTAATATTTCAATATCAGGCAGTGTCAGACCAGTCTAGTTTCTTTTAACTGCTTTTTCCCCAGAATTTCACATACACCTTTTTCCAAATAATATGGAAGACTAATTTATCCTTTAATTTGCTTTCTATTTCAAAGGGTGACAACAGTGATTCCTTCGTGGAGCACTGGATAGCCCATGTATAGGGGGGTTATTCGCTTGAATAACAACATCGTTCTATGACAACGGTGTCCTTTGGGATAACATTCAACACTATGTGTTGTTATATCTAAATAGCACATAAAAATGTCGATATGCACAACAGAACTTTGGACATATGGGATTCCTGATTCAAAGATAAAGGAATCTTTTATCGTTAGCCACAAACCTATTTCCGAACAGCTGAGTTATATCAATAAGACTTGTGAATCAATCATATATGTACATAACATATTAGATGCTGACATTCACATTTGCCGTCATGTGTATTGTTTGCCAAGGACGTATCCTTCTGCCCTCGGCAAGATCAACCCCCTAGTGAGGTCATGGTCCAGTGTGACAGTCAGGTGTCAGCCGGCCATATCGCCTAGGGCTCAATGTTGCAAATAACACATGGTCTCAATCCCAGTTTGGTTCTCACTGTGGGGGGTGGGGGACTAATGATATGACAGACACTGTATACTGTAGATGGCGAAGAAAGATAATCCCTCAACCCTGGAAGATATGTGGACGCATGCGGACAAATGCTTAATCTACACAATGGTGATTAGCCTGAGCTATCCCCATCAAGATTGTCTGATATACTAACACTTTTTACTGCTGAGGCCCCAGTCACACCACCGAACATTTATCACAGCAACATTTTGCATGAGGTTTGAGCAAGTTTCTCCCCGTTGTGGAAGAGGAAACTTCCTCTTCCACAACAGTTTTACCCATTGTCTCCATTCCCCAGGGAAGCTCAATTAAATTAAAATAGCTGCATGGGCACCACAGTATGTCTGCAATATAGGAATGAACGCCAAAACATCACTTAGAAAATGACATTCAAAAGCAAAGTAAAGCACAACCATTGCTACAAACCTCAACTGTTAATTGCAAAACAGTTACAGAGTTGGGGGGGGGGGGGACTACAAATCTATTTAAACCCCCATTTCATCTCATGAAATTACCCCATGCTGCACACCTCCAACTGTACATGAGGGAATAGGTTATTGGTGCAATCTGTGCCTCCCAAAAAATATTAAACAGGCAATTGTCAAATCTAGAAATTGCGTAACATAAATTTGACAGCATTTCACTTATCGGCCAGCTATCTGTTGTATTGTGGCTTGCGCACGCTCGGCAGAGTGGCGAGAATCTCTCTGTAAAGCCTCGGGTCATGTTCTATCAAAACCGGTGGCCAATTTTCCTGAATCATAAGCCGCTTTCCTCCCACTCATATACACTGCGAGCGCACCCAACCACACGTGCTAATGTGCCTGAACACGCGGTCTAACACACAGAATAAGAAATTCACCAGAGAAAATGCCAAGCTCTTTTGGAGTTTGCATTATAAATAAAGTGTAACTGGTGTATACTTTATACCTTATACCTCATAAGGTTTGCCTTACCTAAGGTAAGGTATGAAGTATTCTAGTTTCATGAATCTGACAAAGCTTTTTCTGAACAAATGATAGCAGGGTGTTCAAGGCTATTACCTTGAGCTGATGTTGCCGCATTGATCCAAGCCATATTGTGAACATTTGAGTGCTAATAGATAGATAGTGTGTTTTTGTGTGTGTGCATTAGAGTACGGATTGACTATGTTCATGTTGCCTACACCATGAATTAGATTCTCCGACATTATTTCCTTGACAAGAGCATTACGCGTTTGTGTTCCATTTTTCCCACCCCTGAATCCAGCTCTTCTTCTGCCTTTATTCTGTTTGCCTCGGGCCACAAGGGCGCATCTGATATATAAAAACACAAAGGCCATGGTTGCCGCCCTTCGTTGGGGCAGAACAAGGTTATTAACCTTTGCGTTCCCTCTTTTCCCACTGAACACATTCCCTGCTGATAACGCATAAGGGACAACCCATGGGGCAATTTTAAGCCTTTGTCTGAGAGAAGATTTATTTTTAGTTTCCCCAGATAAGGGCTAGTGATACTCTCCGGCTTTGTTGTCTCCTCTTTTGGAAAGAGACTTTTTTTTACGCCACTTAAGATTTGTTTTTGTACCATTTCCCAGAAAGCCCAACCTCATGTCAATTCATGTGACATTCTGCTTTTGGATCATTTTTGTCTCCAACCGACAACGCCAAATTAAAGTAAATTCTTTGCCTATCCAGCCCTCACAGAGGAACTGGGGTCCCTAGTGTAAAATCGCCAGTGCCGAGCTACTTTGGCCGTTGAAAGTTGCTCTATGGGCAGGCTTAAAATAATCCCAGTTACCTTGCAATCATCGGCAGGAGATGACCCTCTGAACTGGAGTCTTTCAATAAAATGAACCTCTGATGACCTAGTAGAGATAATGTGCTCACAGGTGATCAGCAACCCAGTGAGGGTTGTTCCCCATACCTCTTGGATTCAGCCTTTACATGTTAATGTTTTGCAGAAACATCCTTATAGCTAAGCATAGCACCTGTCTGAACTAGACAAGTTGTCTCTGCACCACACCTGCAATACCCTCCTTCAGTAGCAGCCACGCAACATCAGTGCTCCCCACTTCTGGTTGGACAGATATACTATTCTATCATACCAGCTACATCTATTGGACTGACATCTCATGTTACTTTGCAGTGTGACATCTCCTCAAGAGCACACAACATTTCATCAATTCCTCCTCTTTCTACATAAACCTGGAAACATTTCCTGTTGCAAGGTATTTTGAAAAGACGTGACGATGGATGTCATGTCTGCAAAATGCAAACTTTAGGACTATAGGATGGTTCCCAAATGTGTTTTCCTGGCCCCAGGCAGGTTGAATGTAAGGTGAAAAACCAGAAATGAAACTGAGACCATAGGTTGAGTGGGGTTGGGGGATTGGGTTGGTGCAAGGGTGACTAGGCCAGATGAAGCAGCCCGGTTATCACACACTGACAGCTGTGCTTTGCAGCTGGCCAGTGGATGCAGCCCAAGAGCATTGGTTGGAAAAGTTGGCTGGTCCCATGCGTGAATTTCTGACACAGCTGTTTGTAGTATAACAGCGGATGTAAATGTATGAGGGTCATCTCTGCGTCATTTATGGTACCTGTGATAACTGAAACAAGTTCACATTAAAGGGGACCTATTATGCTCCTTTTTACACAAGTTAATATTTTTATATTTCTTGCCACTCAGATTATGCACACGAGCCATTGTGACATGCCTTCCCAACTCAGACTGCTCCAAAACAGGTTGTTTCAGTGTGTGTAGCTTTGATTGTGAATGAACAGCCAAGCCCCTAGTTCTGAGCCAATGGGGTTTGAGCTTTACTACGGGCTCCGTTTCATTTACTTTCATTGATTTCACCTTATCAGTACACCAACAAACCTGAACAAATCTTAGGTGAGAAATAAGCAATCCAGTTGCTGATTCTTCACTCATATTAGATCTACAATTCCTAATTTAAAAGTTTGTTCCGACTTTCGTTGCCGTGCTCCAGGTTTGTGGGAGACACGGACACCGCATCGGGACTCTCGCATGCAGGGATTTTTGTAAACGTCAAATGACATATATTACATTACATACATTAAATAAAATAAATAAAATAAAAGAATACATCTACAATAAAAACACTATTTTATATTGGTTTTGTTTGGAGAAACACACAGCGGATCGGTTGGAGCAGAGGACCATAAAGATAAATCCGT
Organism: Zeus faber; assembly: GCF_960531495.2. Lineage (NCBI taxonomy): Eukaryota > Metazoa > Chordata > Actinopteri > Zeiformes > Zeidae > Zeus > Zeus faber. The sequence continues at coordinate 28,639,645 of NC_137194.1, read as the reverse complement.
GACGAGTGGACGTCAGAGTCTGCATAGAAAAATAGTCTGAGTAGAAAAACCTTTTGAAATTGGAGCATTCAGAATGGTCGGAAGCCTCAGCGTTTTGCTTGCAGCGATACCTTTCTCATTCGTTTACCGCACTATTTGACACTTTGGCCACGTCTAATATGAACATCCAACATTGTAACATGATATATATGACAGAAAATAAGGAAAAGCACAACAGGTCCCCTTTAAGTAAGACAGGTCCAACACTGAGGCAAGCTGTCCGATCTTTATTGTTTGATATGTTTTTTGTTAAAAGGTGGGTTATTCCAGGCCAAGAGGAGCAAGCGTGGTCTCCATTTTTTTGAGTCAACCATCTGGATTTTCTAATTGGCAGAGCCCAGAGGACCAACTAATGAGCGGAATCAGCTGCCTGGTGCTTGGGTGGACTGAGTGAAAAACATGGCAGGACTTTTGCATTTTGAACCCGGAATTACCCGCCACTAAACGCCCATGAGTGTAAATCGTCGTTGGTTATGTGGTTCCCAGCAGATTTTGATAGATAAGCGCTACGTCTTCATTCTACAGTCAGTTTATTTTGTTCCTTTAATCGTGTTAGTCGATCCCATAGGTAACAAACTTGACAACGGCAGAAAGTCAGGAAGTTTAGGTTTAGGCCTGTGTAGCCCTCATGTAGAATAGAAAATATTTAATTATGTAGAAAATAAAACTTGTGTCATTCTCTGGCAGTGTATTTCGAAGAAAGAAAATTATATGCATATAAAAAAAAAATGCCCCTGAGGCTCAACAGCTTCCAACAGCTCTGTTATTTTCAGTCCACCCTGCTGTTCTGTGAGCTCGCCGCTCAACCTCATTGGTTCCCTCTTGCGGTACAACCTTCTAGCCCCCCTCTCTGCACATGCACACTTAAGAAACCATTATGCTATTCCTTATGGACCATTCCCGTACTCTTAGCTAACGAGAGCGCCTCCAGCAGCAGGCCCCCTGCCCTCCCACTCTTCCACCCTTCTGCTTTGCTCCCCCGCCAATTGAAGTCCACGGTGCTCCACTGACTCACAGCCGCATGGACGGGCAGTGCCCAGAAGCTCACCAGCGGGAAAGTGTCTCGTCGCTGTGCCCCTAACGGACCCGTTCAGACCTCCCTCTGTGGGACCCTAGCCCCCCAAACTTGTGTATCACTGCAGGTGTAGATCTGGACTGCAAGGATGCCAGCGTCACGGACCATTTGGGAAGAAAATGAAGACATTTGTCATGTTTTTTCTTTTCATTTTTTGTTACACCCAATTTTGGTGGATAAAACTTGCATGAGATAAGACAATTCAGTGCATGTATAATTAATGCGGTTAAACAAAATTTACGTTTTGGTACTATCATGTGTGCCAGAGTGGGGTTGGTGATGGTTTTCTCAGCAGACACAGAAATACAGTACAACAAGTACAAGTACAGCTCCGGATCTTAAAAGTACGCGTTTGGCTTTTAACTAAGCGCTCTGTTATTTCATATTTTATACCTTTCGGTTCAGTCCGTCGTTTCTTTGTGGGGGGGGGGGGGGGTGTTATCTTTTATTCCACCATATCATTCCACTCTCGCAGCAAACAGAATTTTCCCAGGGGGGATGTGTAGAAGTTATGTGTGGCCTTGAAGTGCACATCATAGGTGTGGCTTGTGTGTTGAATAAAATAGGGCTTTGATGCGATGGGGCATATCTGGGGCAGAGCCATCTAGACACAAGACAAGCTGGGTTTTTGCCTTTTTGATGGTGACATAATGAGATTAATCTTTTGCTTATGACTAAAGAACAACAGATTCACTTGTAATTCCCTGTTTCAGCCTAGTTCATCACATTTTTTCCCCTCTGAAACACCATACCTTATCATAGCTTATCTTTTGCGTGACCCATGGGTGTATGCTAATGTGCACTTCACAGTTTTGATAGCGGGCCGCATTGAACCTTCACCTCATTAGAAATCGAATGTCGCGGCACAGGGTGATGACTCCAAAATGTGGATGTATGCCCTCCACAACTAACTCTGTGTGTCGAACGGTGAATGGCCCCCCAACGCAAAAAGCTGCCAGCATCACAACGTCTTCACATGAACGGGAGCCCCTGTCTGGATACAGCGGTGGATTGTACGAAAGGAAGCGCAGAGAGATTGGGAGCAAGTCCACGTGCATTAAGTTGAGCAGGCCGGCTTTGGCCTAGGTTATAGTCAGAGTGCGAATTATATAATGTCGGGTCAACTTTTTTGAGTGACTGAGAACGTGTCTCTGTTATGCACGGTTACGTACAGGGCCTTTTTGTTTCATTCAATTAGAAAACGGAGTAAAATAAATAAATCTACAACAAAAACACAGTTTTTATTTGCTTTGTTTGAAAGAAATATTGCTCTGATCTGAGCTGCCGATCGCTCTCTCCTCTGCGGAGCAGCTGCACACCGCGGAGCACAATACTCAACTAAATGGTATGGTCCACTTTAGGGGGTTCTGAAATCCTATTACAAGATTCTTCCAGGCATGAATATGGGAAATATATTGTAATGTTTCAGGTTAGAAGCATATTTAAATGTATACCTGGTGTGCACGCCCCCCCGCTCCTCCAAGTGTTAATTAGGGGGGGTCAGACCCCCCCAATCTCCCCCGTAATTCAAACTATGATTAGAGTGCAAAATGTACATATGTATGTATGTTGCGTCCAGCCACGGCTAATCCAACTCACCAGATGTAGGTTAGTGGTCTAAAGCCTGCCATTGGGTGACTATTTCAGTCTGCATTCTCCACCCCTTCCACTATTTGCGTGTTACCGTCCAGTCCTCGTCACTATGTGAAACAACAACCTCACAGCTAGCAACCTACACCCTGATCAAGTTATGTTTGTCTTTTTTACTAGTAAAGTCTTATCACATAGTCAACATACGTCTATTTGTGTTTTATGTGTCTTTTTTTTGCAGGGATTTAGCCATTTTAATGCCAGGGCTTGCCTCTTCACATGCAAAGGTTCCGGCAAAACAAGTTCCCACCAGACACTATTTTGCAAGGGCACCGTCGCTGCATCCTGGGCTTAGCGGCACCCAAGATGATTCTGATTAAAAAATACAAACAAGACAGAGCGTTTTATTCCCCTATACCAGAATGACAGTGGGTTAAGCCAGACCTTTTTCCAGCACTGGCACAGCGCTAAAACAAATTGTGGATGTCTGGATATGCGAGAGTAAACCACGTCAACCTCGCCCTCTCGTTTTCAAGTGAAATGATGGGCTTTCTTACCAACCTTGGAATTTGGACGATTTTCCAAGGGATCTGGGGAATATGAAGTAAGCTTCAACAAATGTCTACAAATGTCTACCCAATCATGTCTATAGAAATATCACAATCTACCTATGATCCATTCAGCTGTATACCTTCAGGTTATCCCTTAGTTAAGTGGGGATTTATAGATTGTGAATTTCAGAAGAGTCCCTCGATACGTTTTCGGATTTGTGTATTCACCGTCATAGCCAGTTTACTTCCCATCTTTATTTACATAGCCCACCTCTCACCTTGCCAACAATGCCCAGTCTGGATATATCTATTCATTTCAACTGTTGTATTCTAATCTACCTCAACCTCAACCATTTTGTTTTGTACAGTGCATGACTGTGTCTGTGAGGAATTGGAGGGTTGTGGTGTAGAAACCCCAAGATAGGGGTGGCTTCACCTTTACATCTAAGTCAGATGAGCAAGGAGAGCCAGATGAATGGCTCTCCTTGCTCATCTGACTCGGGCAGCAAACCACCACCAATTTCGCTTTCCCTCCGTCTCGTCTCCTCTCGCTCGGCAGCTTTGACTCCTGGGAACGGGTCCCCCTGCCTGCCCACCCGCCCGTCCGCCCACCGCACTGGGCTTGTCCTATCTCCAGCGCTCGCATCCTAAATAAAACATGTGCGCCAGGAGCCGACGAGCCGAGATGCACTCCTCTGCACTCCCAGCACTGCTCGTGGTCCTCCTCCATCTCTCCTCTCTCTTCTTTATATCTTTACCATACCCCTCCCCCCCCCCTCTGTTTCCTCTTCTCCTCTTCTCCAGCACTCCCCTTTTTTTTGTATCCCTCTACACCCCACTCCCCCACACAATAGCTCCCATACCCCCAGGTGTGCTGTTCTGCTGTATAACACCTTCCCCTGACACACACAAAGAAAGAGGGAGAGGGAGAGAGAGAGAGAGAGGGGGGGGGGGGGGGGGGGAGAGAGGAAGAGAAGGGGAGAGAGAGAGAGAAGGGGAGAGAGAGAAGGGGAGGGAGAGAAGTAGCTGACTGAGAGAAGTGGGAGATGTGAGAGGGAGAGTTGGCGGGAACGCCGATCGGATTTGCGCTGGTTGGAGAAAGAGAACGATCAGAGATAGTAGATAGGTGCTGTGCCCGCCGCGTGTGTGTGTGCGTGTGTGTGTGTGTGTGTGTGTGTGTGCCCAGCATCTCGCACTGCGCCCGCACGAAGACACCCGCGGGGCCGCTGTGCCAGGGACGCGCGCGTACCGGCCGCCGCCCCCTAGACCGCTGCTAGGGCGAAGGTTACAGCCGCTCCACCCCGCGCGTTGTAGCGGCGCCTGACGCTACTTTTTGTTTTGTTTTGTTTTGTTTTTGTTTTTGTTTTTTTTTGTAGGGGGGGGGGGGGGGGGGGGGGCAGGGAGGCTTAGGGGAGGCGGGGTGTTGGTGGCGGGACTACACCCATGGAAGACAAGGGCAACATCCGAAAACTGAGCCCGGAGCAAGGTAGGGTGTGTGCGCGCGTGTGTGTACGTGTGTGTGTGTGTGTGTGTGTGTGTGTGTGGGGGGGGGGGGGCGTCACCAAAGTGTGCGCAAGCCACTCCCCAACCTGTTCCAACATTTCGTTTGTTTATTCTTATTTTGGTTTAAACTCTTCTCTTAAATCAGCTTTAATAGACCAAAGCGTTTCGTTAATTCATTTATTTTCTTTAAGTGTTTTTTTTTAATATTTATTTATTTTTCATACATACATTTTCTATACTTCCGAAAAAAAACCTCACAACAAAGTGAAATCGCGGAAAATAATAATAATAATAATAATAATAATAATAATAATAATAATAATAATAATAATACTGCTACTACTACTACTACTACTACTATTACTACTACTACTACTACTACTACTACTACTAATAATAATAATAATAATAATAACTACTACTAATAATAACTGGATTGGGGTCATAGGTAGGTTCAACTTAAAAAAATATCTGGAGTGCACTCTTAAATGCAAAATATTTTACCCACCCCCACTCCCTTGCATTTTGGGCCTGCCTTATTCATTATTGATGTTGAGATGTTTCCTGAACAAGAGCCGGTTTAAGAGGTGAACCCAGTGTGCAGGTCATGTTAACATGCTCTACACAAGAAACTTTTAACACTATTAACAGCCACGCTGACTTAGATGTGAACGACAGGACATGTGAGAGAAAGATAAAGATAGAGCGGAGGAGGAAGAGGAAAGGCAGGGGAAAATTAAGTAATCTATTTTTGACAACTCTCACTCAGGAGTTTTTTACCAACGCCTCCTCTCCCTCTCAATCTCCTCTCCTCCTTCCCCTTCTTCTCCTTCTCCTTCTTCTTCTTCTGGTTGTTCTGCATTTGTTCCTGCGGTCTCCAGACTACTCCGTTGCCATAGAGCAAGTCATTAGCGTGTGGCCCCACGAGGAGCCCACAGAGACGGCATGCCGCGGTGCTGGCATTGCTGGCACAAAAAGTGCTAATCAGCATTAGGTCTAGCAATACAATGGAGCACTAATGATATGCCTCCATCCTTATACCAGCGAGTGGCGATGGTTACCTCACAGTGGCTGGTCCCAGAGATTTGAACCTTTGGTTACCTTGTGACAAAAACTGATCATCACACAGAAAATATGTTGGTTTCTGGAAGTTTTTCTGGAGGTTAAGGCTTGGGGATGCCATTGATGTATATGTCAAATGTGGGATTGTGAAGCCCTTTGAGACTGTGCTGTGATGAAGGACAATTTGATATGGCTATGTTGCTATTCACTTGCAAATTTATGGCTCAAATTTAAACGTATGACGAGGTGCTCTGTCAGCTAATCCCTTTCCCTACCTGCTTTGCTTACTGCTTTGCTGCCTGCTTTACTTGCTGTGTTGCTGCGCTCCCCTCCCCTGCATCCACCTGTTGGGCTTCACTCGTCTATACAATGGGGGAATTCAAGCTCATCACTCCACTATTTCTGGCTCATTAAGAATGCTGATGTTTTCTGTACACCTCGCGCGGAGTGACCAGCAATGGAGCCCAGACGTCCATACTCAAATGATGCAAAATAAACAATAATTAAAAATTAATTTTTCTGTCAGAACTAATAATTGATTCAGTCATTGCGCAAATTCACCAATGTGAATTTCTCAAATGTTGTTGATCAATGCCAGTCCATCCACTGCTACCAAACGACAACCGGCTTTGCAAGACCCCTATGCTACAAAGGCTAAGAAGCCTCATGGAGGAGGAGCATTTACCTTCGGCAATGTTGGTGTAGCTTACGTGCCTTTCTTTGGTGGCCACTATTTTATGTGCTTTCTGGTTATGTGAGGAGAGTAGTCTGCAATGTGTAGCGATCGCAACAACGCTGTGGCTATTCAATGGCAAACGACAGTTTTGAAAGTGAATCACATAATTAGCCACTATATGTACGAGGTGGCTAGGGCTGGGTATTGTTTAAAAAAATTATACCAGTACCAATACCAGTACCCTTAAAGTGATACTGATGACAATACTTATGCCTGTGAATCTAGAAACACCTGCAGTCTGCAGGAATTGTGCTGTCATTCCTCATTAAAGCTGACGTGGACGTGATAGATTGGAGACATTAAGACGTCGAGCATCCTTAGATCCTACGATCCCTACGTCCAAGTTCCTGCAAATCTCTCTCTCGCAGTCTACTGTCGTTTGTATCTTCTTATCTGCTCCTCTCACCCTCACTGTTGCACCTCTGCCAACACACCTGCACTAATGATATGCCTCCACTCCTCCCCATCCAAATGATTTTTACATAGTGTGTGTGTAATTTTAAACAAATAGCCAGTACAGGAGGAATGATTACAGCGAGGAAAACCTCTTTCACTGTTCATATGCAAACCTGACTGCTGTTTTAAGACAAACTTATAAAATTGTGAACCTATCCTTGAACAGACTGTTGTAGCTGCTGCTGCTGTAGTGAACCAATCACCCATTGCATTAAACTGATAAACGCTTGCGGTGATTGGTTGTGAGCAGAACTATGCAAATAGTCATTTTTCTCTAAATCTGGGTATAAAAAGGGTTGAATGCAGGTATTGTTTGACTGGGGAAGTTTCCATACTGCTTGGTATTGGGTTATTTTGATCGATACCTTAAAGGTATTGAGAACCAATACCCAGCTCTAGTGGTGGCCCCTAATGATTCCACACTCCAAGAGCGTTTGCATGCTTGTGGACCTTGGTCGATAAGGGGCAAATATAAATGTAATGTTGATTTAATTCTAGAAATGTTACATTCAAATTAATCGATCAAGCTAAATGTGGAGTACCCTTTTCCAGATGAATCTCAGGGCAAACGAGAGTCGTAGGCTTAACTAGACGTATTTTCAACTGGAATAAATGGCCATCTAAATTACGTCTAGTGCTCACTGAGCAGTTGGTGGCGGAGAAAAAACCACAAGGGGATACTTCAATTGAACCCCCCAACCTCCACATCCGCACTGTATCCCCCCTCCTCGATGTCAGTACCGTCTCACAATGCCTTTCATAAGGCTCCAGGATGCTGGGGTTGGAGCTCTTTGACAGTTACGATAATGACATTTTTAGCCGGAGGGCGGGGGGGGGCAGGGGGGCCATTTTGCAAAAGGTCCAGCCTGTGAATCTAGAAACACCTGCAGTCTGCAGGAATTGTGCTGTCATTCCTCATTAAAGCTGACGTGGACGTGATAGATTGGAGACATTAAGACGTCGAGCATCCTTAGATCCTACGATCCCTACGTCCAAGTTCCTGCAAATCTCTCTCTCGCAGTCTACTGTCGCTTGTATCTTCTTATCTGCTCCTCTCACCCTCACTGTTGCACCTCTGCCAACACACCTGCCTTTGACACACGAATAAAGGTATATTAAAATGGGAAACCATCATATATTATCACATACTTCTTCATTATTAACACTTCATCTTCGCTACATTTTTTATTATTTCTTGATTTTATGATTAGGACCCAAAGCCCATTATGTCTGTTAGTGTTCATAGGGAGTAGTCTCTCTCTCTCTCTCTTATTGAATAAGAGTGCAGGTAACAGCCTTTTTTTGTTTGGGTCACCACCTTGTGGGGTTCTCTTTGGCTGGAAGACCCGACGAATCATTGATTGTTATATGTGATCTGTTTTAATCACATTTTGTGCTGAAAAACTGTGTTTCTTGATCGCAAGATCTCCATTTATGCGTAGTGTGGGTCTGCAACACTAACTCAGAAGTCACCACGAAGGGCCGGGTTTTCCAGTGTGGAAGCCTTTTTTATCCAAAGCAAAGGCTGTTTGGACTCTGGTTCGGACCGTGGATATCTATTAATTGTCCATGTGCGAAATTTGTTCACCGTTCACTTCATACAAGGGCGCATGCAGGCAAAAATGTCAAATCATATCACAGTTCAGGAGCCAGAAGTGTCGTGTTGCTTGACACTCCCCATTAACCAATTTTTTCTCTGCTGTTACACATCACATTCCTTTTTCTTCCCCCACTTCCCTGCTGTCGCATTAGAAAACAAAGCGGAAAAATGAGGCATGTGGGTGTTTCATTCTTCCAGTTCTTTGCCACCTCCTCCTCCTTTCACTGGCTTTCTAATAGGTCACCAGCTGAAGTAAGCAGGCTTGTGCTTACTATTACCACCGCAAGCTATTCACAACTATTCATGTGTATTGTGAAAAAATATCACGCACACACACAGACTACACATATCCACACACTGATACAGGAAGAGGAGCTCTGGCATAAAATTAATGCACACATCACGATCGATAGCTCATCGCATCTAGGGACTTCTGTAAAGGCTGCATTTGGGGAGGGTGTTTGAGTCCTCTGCACACCCGAGTGTTTCATTAGTGGCTACATGAGAAGAATGCCACGGTGTAGACGGCGAAAACACACACCGCTTCGGCTTCAGTTGTAGTGCGGCTCGGGGCCCTGGGTGGCTCTTCTTCTCGGCATGGGGCAGTTGGATGGATAATATACTTAAAGCAAAGAGCTGTTATAAAAAAACTTTGCCACCACTCCACAGATAGGTGCTTCCCAGTTGCGAGCGAGCACAGTGGGTGGCTTGTGGAAGTCTTTTGTTGGAGATGCTGGTCGGGCAAACTGTCAACTCGTAAACCGCTCAATGACGGACTCTGCAGGAATAAATGGAAACTCGGCATTAGACAAAAGCGGCTGTTGGAAGTATGGCGTGCAAACCTACACTGGAAGATCTCAATATGGCGGATGGCGCTCTCGAAGGTACTGCTTGAGCTCAGGCAATCTTTATCTTTCGGGTTCGAAGTGAGTGGACGCACGTTTCTTTTCATTTTCTGTGTTTTTTTCACTTCAGGTTTTGTTCACAGGGATGCGAGGACAGTACCATTTTGCCTGAGCGTACTTGGGAGGAGTGGTTGATTTATGCCAGACTTCCAAAATTGAAATATTTAACCTTCGAAAAACGAGCTGTGCTTAAATTAAAGTCCTGCTCAGTGTTTATTGCCATTTCATCCTAAGACAGTTATACTTCTGCGAAGAATTTCGAGCCGGGACGGATAATTTTGTTCTACTTGTTACCAGCTCAATATTCAGCCTTTTTAAAAAATGTAATTCAAACAGATCTGCTCTGCTGGTGTTTCGCTGTGTGAAAAGGCTTCACGATGCCAATCATTGAGACTGGGGAGATGGCGAATTTCTGTTCTGGGCGTTTTTTCTTCGTTTTGTCGTGGAACTCAACTGCCATCCTTTCGATGGTTACCGTATGCTAACAGATTTAATGGCGGTGCATATGATGTGGTGGTGCGCCATCAGCAAAATCAGTGGCTGAAATGAAAGCCTTCTTAAGGGGTTGTCCATGCATGCTTATTACAGAACGTTTAATATTGAAGTTCTTGAACATGATGGGAAGGACAGCTTGTTTCTGGTCTGCAGTTATTTGAGTGGGCTAGACAGTGCAGTGTTTTATAGACTTCTTAGTAGACATTACCTGTGCTTGCGTTGTGCATGCAAGAGAGAGAGAGTCTAAGAAAGAAAATAAGAGAAGAGAGAAGGGCAGGGGAGGGGCGTCTGAAAACGAGGGCAGTAGTTTTGGGCCTGAAATACCCAGCGCTCCTTTCCCAAATCTCTTCTCATCGATTTTCTTAGTTTGAACACCAAGTTCAAACCGACTCCCACCATGACTCCCAGTCAACAGTGGGAGTCAGTTTCCGCTTGTCTGCAGCTCCTCCCTGGTGTGCGAATTATTCCCGCTCGGTACGTCGCAGTGCGGGTAAGGAGGCCGATTGTGTTCTTTTTCAATCCAACTAGTCACGATAACAATGATCGCCCATTGAGATGCTTTCAATTAGTAGATAAATCTAAATTAGACAATGCAAAATTCCACAGCAGCAGCAGCAGTCTCAATGCATGGTTGGGATTGTGATATTCTATTGGGAAACTGATCCTACGTGCTCATTTCAAACGCCATTGTTTCCAGGATAATTTCAAATGATTTACTTTATCAGAATATATCTGTCTGACCTTGGGCCTTTAAGGTTAGGGTCACTATTTTTCAACCCAGGCCTCACCTCACCGAATGCTTTACTATTGAGAAACGTACCACTCTGCTGCAGATTCTCAGTGCGCCTCAATGCTGTCCAATGGGTTAAACGTTTATGGCTTATAAAAGAAAATGGGGAATCTCTGTTTCAAAAGCGCTCAGAGAGGTTGTGCTATGAACACTAACTGTATACTGCAAATGATGAGGGGAACCAACATATTAATAAGGCCCTGGGTGGTATAAATTGTGACGCTATACTTTAACCACGGCAGGGATAGAGGACTAATTTTTTACCCATGAAACCCCAGGATGTGTCGAACAGAAAACAGAAAATTTCTGCAGTGAATAGCTGCTGTCTCGATTGTGTCAAGCCTCACAGAAATGACTCCCAAGCTGACTGACTGCTCTGACCTAGATGCACATTATACTTGTGGCACCAATGCAGAATCTCTCTTTGGTGTAATGAGCTCTTGCTGTATCCCTAAAATCCTGGGATAGCTGTAAACATGGATTTATGTCAACTTGTACCCTGGAGAGAGATGTGCACTACACAAAAAAGCAGAGGAAAAATGTTAACGATTCAGAAATTCTAGTCTGAATGAACAAAAGGTTTTACTTTTCGTTTTTCTTTGGAAATAAATGAAACGCTCGACAATTGCTTGGAGGCATTCATTTTTGTGAAACCAGCCGCTTTTTAGAAGAGAAACTGGACCTAGAATTAGAAATTTATTTCCACATCTTTTTTATTTACGATCTTTTTCTTCTTTTTCGTGTTGACCTCTCTGGGGTAAAGCTGGCTCCATTCTAGGATTTCTTCCGTGGTTCACATTCATTAATGTGGAAGGAAAAGGTTGTTTTCAGTTTATGAGAGGCAATTAAAACTTCGAACGTGTATACACATCATCATGCATCCTTCAGTGTTTCTTTACTACTTCGCTGCTACGGCGCAATCCTATAATGGGCGCTGTAGCTGTCAAATCCTCCAAAATTATTGATATCGTACAGAAATAATACATTTTTATTATGCGCTGAGTGTGCTAGCGTTGTTGTCAACTGTCCTAGTTGTTTTTCTTCGGCCGCCACTGTTATTGCATTTCATTAGTCTTCCAGAAAGGGATCGTTCATCAGAGCTCGGCTGGAATGTTTCGCCGTGCGGCGGTGATTAATGCCCCAGTAAACAGGAGAATGGTAATATCTAGACAGCTCTGGGAGATCCTATTTTAGGGGTTATACAGTAGTAAATGTAAAATAAATTAATTAATCATCGCTAATTTGACAAATCTACACTTTGATTATGCTTCCGTAATGATGAACAATGACCTGAAATGTATATGGAACTGGCTATACAAGACTGATCATATTGATAATTAGTGTGTTATTAAGACTGCACCTAATTGTTTTTTAACATTGACTAAGAACATTGTCTTCTCAAATGACCCACAATCATAGCATTCTGGAATTAGATAGTGATGGTTAAGAGTATTTGTTTATTATTTACAAAGACACGTGTATTATTTGTTTCAGAAGACAGAGTAAAGCCTGGTTTATACCTGCCACAAGTGTGAGGGTGTGAGGCAGCGCACAACGCAAATTAACTCAACTGACTCCACCCCCTAGATCCTGGCGTGAGGTTGGACACCTCTAAGAATTTGTGACTTGGTGTGAGGAGCACGAGGAGCGTGACGGGCGTTCCCTGGAATTGCATTGGGAGCAATGGGAGATTCTGCTGCATTTTACTGTTTTATTTCTGATATGTTGGACAACATTGATCCACAGCACAAGTCAGATGTAAAATTCCAAGTCTACCAATGATTTTTTGACGCAGAGACAAAAAAGTGTACGCAAAAAGGTCACTCAGGTATGGTGATTTTATTGTGAATTAACGGACGTTTTTAAAAGGAGGTAACGTTTTTATCTGTATTTATGGTATTATGGTGATCTTTGGTTTGTTTTAGAGAATCTTGCAATGAGGGAGAATAATTACACATTGTGACTCCGTTCCATAGTTAGATAATAGTCCTCTCATAAAATACTGAGCAGGACATAACTTCAACCCCCTCACCTCTCTCTGAATGAAACCAGCTCCTTTTCTCGCTTGTCGGTGCTTCATTACTGTAAAAAAGCCTACATCATTTGAAAAGAGATTGCTTTAGGTCTGGACAAAACATACGATGCCTGCTCTGCCAGTGACACCAGTCCTATAATTTGCCGGAATCATCTTAATCTGCGTACGCTAATTTAGCCGCCGTTGCAAGAAAACGTTCTAAACTCTTTGCTACACTAGCCAGTCAGTTATTCTGCCTGTTGGCAATGACTCTGTAACCAATCCGGCTGTTCAGTCGTAAGCATGTTTTACTAGAGAATCACTTTACCTAATTCCCAGTCAAGTCAACAAATGCAAGCTTCAGCTCTTTGTCTTATTGAAGGGTGCATTAAGTGTGGCTGGCTTTATTGCCGGCTTGCAATGCTAATCTTGACAATTCTTAATTTTATCACCTTACCAATTGTTGACTGTTAGCTATGGGATCCTTAGCTCCCATCTCAGTTGATGTTCCAGTAATTTATCTTCAGCCAGCTAATGACCCTCCTTAACGAGTCCCTGTGTGTGACCCAGCAACCAACTCTACACATGAATTAAATATTCCACTCATTGTGCCTATCAAGCAACATCTTGATATACCATGTGGTCGGAAGAGGGGTTCTTTTGGGTGCGCATAATAAGGCGGTCCTCCTTATCTCATTATGGAGCCATGTTAGGCCTATGGGTACAATTTTCAGTCTAAATCAGCACAGACACTTTTGAATCCTCACCACTTTGTTGCAACATATTGCCTCAAAGCACTTCCTCCAACAACAACATTTAGTTGTCCGGTCACAAGTTCCTTGGCTTTTTCATTTAGCTGTTAATGATATCGTCAAAAGCTGCACTCACAGTGCTTAGGGGCTGCCTTTTTGCTTTGAAATTAAAATAATGAATGTGACAAATAATCTCTTGAATTTAATGAACATAATGAATCCCACAAAGACAAGATGACGCACACTCTTTTTTTCATATATCTGACAGAGTTCTTGTGCTTCCCCTTTAGATATTATTTGGCCTCGTAACCCATTTTTCCATTTTCTTTTTACCCACTCAAATTGGGGTAGTTTTGATTACAGTGTGGTCTAACACAATCAAATTTGATGAAAAAAATTATCGAATGAAACAATTTGCCAATGAGCAAATGTACTTGATTAGCCTCCATAAAACTTGAAAACAATTATAGTCCAATAAACCAGTACACGCAACACTGTATTAAAATAAGGTAACATGTCTTGAGGGAACAAGGCTTAGAGTTTAAAGAAAACTGTTCTCTTGAAGACCACTTATATTACCAAAAATAAATCTCAGGAAGACATATCTCTATCTAAGTTATCTTGACTGTGTTTTATGGACCTTCTTGACCAATCAATTTACCCTATAAGCAAAGAAATCTATTATTTACTTACAATATATTCTGGACTGTTAAAATTTCATTTTTAGCAGCATGTTAATTTCTTTGGACATACTTTTGTCTACCTTCCGTCCTTCCTTCTGACTTCCACCATTCGTTCCTTTAGAATTCCTTCCTCCCTCCCCTCCTTCATTTCGCTTGATTTCTTCCTTTTGTAGTTTCTTGATGAATTTGATGTGTTGATGAAGAAGGAGAGACCGCTGACGCTGACTTGAGTAAAATAATAGATTTATTACAAGAGAACAGCATCAGACCAGACTTTACCTAGGAAGTCCAGGAGAGAACCAAGCCGGAAGGATTCTCTGCCGAATAAAATTCGGGCGGGCTCTTTTATGCTTGCCCAAAGACAATGGTGACCACTTTGATCCCCTACATAGGTCACAGGACACATTCCCACCTCCCTTATCTCCGGGCCCCCTGGTAATGGGCTCTCTCTCTTGGGAACCTGGCACCGTCTCTTAGTAATTATCTTATATGATGGGGCTGTCTTGGGACGCCACACCCTCCAAGACACCTCACTTTCTTAATACTTACTTTCTAGAATCCTTTCCTTCTGTCCTGCCTTCCTACCTTCCTGTCTTCTTTCTTTCCTTTGTCCTTGGTTTTAATCTCTCTCTCTCTCTCTCTCTCTCTCTCGCTCTCTCGCTCGCGCTCTCTCGCTCTCTCTCTGTCTCTCTCCATCTTTAAGCACATAGCTCATGTCCCTGCAAAGTGCTGTGTACTATTCATTTTTTATATGTGTATTATAAATGGCACCTCTTTGCTAATAAATGCGCCTCAGCCATTAGGAAGGAAGTAGTGATGTTGAAAGGAAAGGGGTATTGTTTGTTGATTAGCTGTACCAAAATGGATATGCTTTCCTTTCCGAGTACATCCCCAAGAGGGTGTATAGATGACGCTAGTATATCTTACAGCATATTGGTTTCGCTCAAATTTAAGCTTACCCTCCACCAATATGATACTGCTATTTCAAAGTGCAAATTAATTTCACTGGACCAACAGAACCATGTTGAAAGGGAATCAGGCCGCTATCATGGATGTGTGTTTGTGTTTGTGTTTGTTTGTGTGTGTGTGTGTGTGTGTGTGTGTGTGTGTGTGTGTGTGTGTGTGTGTGTGTGTGTGTGTGTGTGTGTGTGTGGGTGTGTGTGTTTGCAGTTAAAGGTCAATGTGTCCACTGGAATGGGACCAGGAGTTTGAGAGAGGGAACTGTGCAGCGACAAAACGAGACGTTGGATCACTCTCGATTTGTAAAACCTTTTTTTTTCTTTTTTGGTTTTCTTTACTAAATAAATGGGAAATCCACCTCTCGTTGAAGAACCTCCACCAGAGGTTCTTCCTTCCTCCACCCATTTCTTCCTTCCTACCTTCCTCCCTTCCTGTGTGTGTGTGTGTGTGTGTGTGTGTGTGTGTGTGTGTGTGTGTGTGTGTGTGTGTGTGTGTGTGTGTGTGTGTGTGTGTGTGTGTGTGTGTGTGTGTGTGTGTGTGTGTGTGTGTGTGTGTGTTGCAGTTAAAGGTCAATGTGTACACTGGAATGGGATCAGGAGTTTGAGAGAGGGAACTGTGCCGTGACAAAAGGAGACGTTGAATCACCCTCGATTTGTAAAACCTCTTTCGTTGTTGTTGTTGTTTACTCAACTAAAAAAAAAAAGGAAATCCACCTCTGGCGGAAGACTTTCCTTCATTTCTTCATTAATTTCTTTCTTCTGCCAGAAATTCTTCCTTCCTCCGCTCCTTCCTACATTCAGACTTCCTCCCTTTTTAGCTTGATTCATTCAGAGGTTCTTCCTTACTCCCTTCCTTCAGACTGCCTTCCTTCTTTTCCTCCTCCCTTCAGACCTCATTTAGAGCTAATCTTCAGCATTGACTCTGTACCTATAAACAACACACACACACACAGGTGTGTAAGGGGGTTTGCAACACATTGCACCGGTGATCATCTTTTCTCCGGAAAGCCGAGCAGCAGGCCTTGGCATCCGCGGTACCGCTGTGCCATCTGGCAGACACTGCCATCGCCCTGTCATGCCTCAGTTGGCATGGTAACTCCACACCAGGGTCCAGGGTGCCCCGGTGACTCAGGGCTCTTTCATGCAGAGGAACTCATCACCACCAAATCAACTTGGAAGATGAGTGAAGGCAGTGGGACCTTTAACTTTGGTGGGGGCAGGGGAGAGTGGTAGATAGATGGATGGATGGATGGATGGATGGATGGATAGATAGATGGATAGATCAGGGTTTTTTTTAAACTTTTTTCAACCAAGAACCCCCTCATGTATGCCCCAAAAAATTTTTGTAGGCCTATTTCTCATACTCGTATATGTGGAAACATATACGTGTGTGGAAACACACAAACACAAATCAAGGGAAATGTACTAGAAATATTTGTATCACACCATTTGAAAATACAGAATATAAAATAAAAATGAAATAAAACAATGTATTCATTGTCTAAAATTAGAATTATATATTGTATCGAGTATTGCAACGCACTGAGATAGAGTCAAACTCACCGTTGCTTTGTTCCGGAGATTATGACTTGAGAGGGAGCCATCTTTTTTGTTTGCCATTTTGTCATTCTTCTATTTCACACATAACAAATCGCCGGATGGAGTGATGAAAGGAAATATTGTGAGAGAAGTGCTGTGTGGAGAGAAAACATGGCATCCGATTCCGGTTGGGTCTGTGGTGACCAGTCATCTCTATGTCCAGGCAGACCCTGCAGATATCTGTCCACATACCTTTTGTAGCGGCAAGGAAAAAAGGCGGAGGAATTATGTAAGACAGTCACACACACACACACACACACACACACACACACACACACACACACACACACACACACACACACACACACACACACACACACACACACACACACACACACACACACACACACACACACACACACACACAGAAGCAGGTGTCAGCAAGTGGGTGTTACTGCAGTGACCTACTCTAGGTAGTGTAGGAGTTGGTGCAGCCTGGCTAAAAACAAATATGGGCCAAGTTGTGTGTCCATGTGTGTGTGCGGGGGGTAAGCTACCATTTCCCTCCACAAAAATGTACCAGGTTAATCCTGAGGGGATCCACTGGACTCCATATGTCGAGTGTTTGCGCACACACACACACACACACACACACACACACACACACACACACACACACACACACACACACACACACACACACACACACACACACTTATCTTTCTTTAACCCAGTGAAAATTTGCTTCTCGCTCACTTATACTTGCCACTTAAAGACACAGGAAAGAACTGGGAAAGCGACCTGAAAAGAGAGATGAGACACCAGTGTGCTTAATGTTGCTGGAAGGCCCGTCTTGACATTTACGTATATCTGATGTGGATAAACGACAAATTCAAATAGTACTGCAAATCTCTCTCTCTCTCTCTCTCTTTCTCTCATTTCTCTCTCTGAATGTGGCAGCAGAAGAAAGGTCCTCTCTCGTTTTTCGTCAAACGCTACTTGGCCTGTGGAATTATTTTTCATGCCCAAATCCTAATCTACATGGAGGGAGTGTAGGCGGAGTGTACTATATCTGTGTGTATACTGTATGTGCGTGCATGTGTGTTTGTCTGCCTCTGCATGTGTTTGTATATTTCACCACAGCATAGGCTGGTGTCAGTTTAAATTTGCCAGCTGTGCAAAATCTCACAATACTAGGATAAATTGTCGCCTGATTTAAATGCTTGAGATGAAAAAACAAAACCCAATAAAGAAAACAGAGTGAGTGAGTGTGTAGATGTGGATGTGTCTGTTTTCTGCTGGAGTTTGATGTAAATCATTTGCTACAGCAGAGGGGTTAGGAAGAGGAGCAAAAGGATTTGTGTCTTTACTCGCATAGATTGGTTCTGCTAAACCCTGATTTAACAAGGCTGGACTATTTTAAGCGTCAAGATTTGTAAGGTACCCCTACTGCACTCCTTGTCTGTAGGTGGCTCTCTCTCTTATCTGACCTTAGTTTGTTTAGTTTTCATTTAGTTTGCCTCAATTTATTTTTGAAAATCAACATCTTAGACTATTTGAGACTTAGACTATAAACAATTCAGTTCAGTCAGAACTTACAGAATCCCAGTTCACACAACATAGACACACTAGTTATTATAATTATTGGGTGAAAATGTGTTGAAAACCAGTCTTCCCCAGTTTGAAGTGGCTCTAAGAAAGTCCTTAAAAAGTCCTGTGATCTGGTGTCTTGATTATTAGTTTTTAACTCAATTACAGTATTATATTCCATATCAAACAAGGATATAGAGTTTCCTCCTGGATGCTAATGATGACTGACCATCCCCCTTTTTCGTCTAACTTATAATGGTGAGTGAGATCATTGTCCCAAGTATAGGTTTATTAGCACCACAGTGAACTGGGGCATGGGAAGATAGGATATCTCCATGATCAAGTGCAGATATGAGATGGATTGGATTGTATGATTTAGTCCTTTATAAATATCACATTTCGATCTTTAATGTATGGCCAGTTTTAAAGGCACAGTCGGAAACGTTTGACAACTAGTGACAAATAGTGACCCCTTAAGGAAGCCCTAGAAACTACACCCATGTCAGTGATTTCAAAAGTTATTTTCAATATTCAGTTGTTTATATTATTCTCTTGAGCTATTGAAATACATGCTACTATTCAGTAAAGTGCTATCAACGGTGCTATCAACGTTGCTGAAATTCTCTTTATCTCACACTTTAACACATAACATTATGATCACTTGTACTGAGTTCACCCCCAAAAAAGGAAAAAAACTGTAGCTTTGATCTTGAAAAGAAGAATAAAGCTGTGTTTATATTATTTTTTACTTTTTACTGATTCACGTGACCATCTGGTCGAATCAGGTATTGCATGTTTCAAACGGGGAAAGAGATTCTAGCAGTAATCTCATCATGAATGGCGTCATTCATCCCGGGCATCGGGCCCTGACCTGGGACATCATTATTCCCTACATGTGCTATGACAGGTCTCCTCCCAATAAGAGCTCTGGCTGTGCCCTCCTGACCAGATGTTGAAGTAATATCCTCCTCCTGTTATTTATAGCTGCCAAAGGGAGGCAGCCATATCTCTCTGTCTTGCCCTTTCTCTCTCTCTCTCTCTCTCTCTCTCTCTCTCTCTCTCTCTCTCTCTCTCTCTCTCTCTCTTGTTTTGTTTTTGCCTCAGGTTTATGAAAACAAAACTTTTTGTTTTTCAAACATGAATCCCATTTCACTGATGGCACATCTTTCTCTTAATATAAATTCAAATCTGTTCCAGAACCATTTGTGCCTTTTTAAAATGTAATTATAAATAGTGAATATCTAGGGCAGGGTTGTTGGGAGTCAAATTTCCTGTATTTAATATGCCTCCAATTCTGCACACGGGGCTGTTTTATCTGGGTTAATCTCTGTGTGTTTATTATACGTAATTCAGGCTAAATTGCAGTGTAGATGAGGACAGAGGCAGCCGGGCATTAAAACCCTAATACATTCTCAGCAGCAGCTCTCTTTAAGGAACATGCTTGATTTGTAGTAATTATGGGCCGCGTGTTCATAATCCCCCCCCCCCCCCCCCCCATCAACGTTCTGTGAAATCCACTGAAGCTGTTCCTCGCCAATCAAATAAACGCCTCACAAGTTGAGTTTCCAGGGAAATTACGCTAAACGACACAGAATGAAAAGAATCTCCAGGATGTGGAAGGGAGCCTGATGTTTGTGAACATTCCCGTATTACAGGCAACAAAAAACAAAAAAAAAACTGATTGCCCTATTATCTTGTTGAAAAATTATTAAGTTGTTAAAATAACCTAATACTAAAAAAATAATGTGTATATAACTATGTCCTTCAACAATATATATTCCAGTTTATATAAAAGACTGTTAAAGACTCTGATGTCCAAATTCCCCCCTGGGGATAAATATAGCACCATCTTACATTGAACATATTTAAGAGATTCTCTCTGGCTATGTCTGGTCTTTTGAGAGCGAAGCTGGGTCGTTGCAACAATCCTATTGACACAGTTCTGGAACACTCTGACATGAGTTTGGATGGGAGCACAAGCTTGTTTGACTGGCTTGCCTGTGGTGTATAATTGATGCAATGCAAAAATGTGCCATGATACTGTGGATTATGTTTTTTTTTACAACAAATTGGTTTACACGAAGAGAGGGAAAGAACGAGAGCCTTTGCACCCACTATTTAACTGAAAAACTTTGATATAACCCAGTCACGGACTGTGAGCTGTCCGTGGTGCTGAATTCAGTGATGACTTGTATACTGTACACCCAGCTTGGAATTTCAAGTCCCAGACAAAGATCTCTTGTCGTAAGGGTTGTTTAAAGTGTGTTGCGGTCTTTGGTGCTCATTTGATTTGAGGTGGCCAGAAATTCTTCTGACCATTTCTAGACTGGTCTCGGAGTCTTATATCTTACTGGAAGTCTTAAATCTCGGCTCCTAAGTGTGTGCTAAAATCCCAATATGTGTCATCCTCTGTGATCACCCGTCCTTGCTAAATCCTGTAGTGTGTGCACTACTGATGGATGTCAGAACATCTGTGTGATGTCTGTATTTTGAAATTATTTTGGTGTATCCCTGCCATTTCTTGACTCAGCCTCTCTTGTAAATAAGTTTCGTAAGCGAGGCATATGATATCGCTAAAGCCCTAATACACAACAACCCCTCGGGAGGCATTTCCACTCCCGCTCCCAGTAATTCGTTTAGGAGTGTCACTGATTAGCTTTGGCGGTCAAATGGCTGCGCCCCCTCTTGACTCTCTGACTGTTGTGAGAGTGTTAGGGGGCCATGCCATTACCTGACTCGATGTATGTATTGCCATCCCCATTGCATGTGGACTGATCAAATATCTTCACTTTTACTATGATGTGAATTAAACTTCTTGTCTGTGCATGTTTACTCGACATCAAAAAGGTTTTCTGTTCATGTGAGGCCAGCCTCTTTATAGCCATATAGAGACCTAGAAGTCATAGACACAATGATAGAGACAGAAAATATCTTTGTCAATGAACTGCAAACCGCGTGATTCTCTAGGCTCTTCTCGACCAGTTTGTACATGCGTATTCTATTATGATTTCAGGCAGACTACACTCTGTTAAGCATATTGTTGCCCCCTACAATTAAGTTTTTTTAATAAGTTGATGGAGCACATCGAATAGAAATGTCCAAAACCCATAGTGGTCCATGTATAGTCTATATTTAACCCAGATGTGCTGAAGTACCAGACTGCAACATCTGCAAAGACCTGCAGGTTTGTGTGTTAATTCACATGTGACACTTTCTTTTATGAGATATGGATTTGATTGGATTTGAAGGTCTGTCACATGTTTTCCAAACACCACCTTACAACTTTTGGATTTTTTGATCCAAATTGCCTTGGATGATTTTTTTTCAAATTTTAAATGTAACTTTCCTTACATTACGCGAGCGCGCGCGTCTGAGCATGACGTCATCTACGCGCATCTACGTAAATGGACCTTTATATTATAATATATTTATTTTTTTATTATACTTTATACATACATAACTAGAAAAGCAATCGTTTTTAAATACTAGAACACTTTTCGAAAAAGCCTATGGAGATGCTTCCTTAAATGTTTTTATTTGATCATTATCATTTTTTTGCATTGCTATTTATTATTGTTATGTTTGATTCAATTCCTGTTGTAATATGGATTATAATATATAGGATATATTTTTCACAATAATTTGTTTCCGTTCACTGTCACTTTTCACTGAAAATCATTTGGTTAATATACATATACACAAATAAAAAATAAAAAACGTTATTTTGGCGCGTACTCCTGACTTGCCCCGCCCACAAGATGTCGAGTCGTGCGTAAGCGATCTTTCCGCGGTGGCAGCGAAAACTGTTTAGCTCTGAGGCTTCCCCCAAAAATCCGCAGTTGTTATGCCACAGGTTTCCCGTTTCCAGGATCCAGCTCACTTTTGGTGTCTCAATGACAAGTGGCTTAAAGTTGATATTTACGCCACTTGGACCAAGGTGAGAAGCCGCTATGGCAGGCCCAAATTGAACCTTCACCTTTTGGAAAGTTACGTTTCAAAATGTCTGGAGCCAAAGACTGTCAAGAGGCGTCCTGCAAAGCCTCGGAGCCATGGTGAGCTTATTGTTGTGATTTTTGGGATTGTTCACTTCGTGGTTCGTTTTCTGTCGGTTCTCCTCCAGTCCTTATCTTATATATCTTATCTCTTATATGTCTTATACTATCGCATAAAATATGCTTTTCAAATACTATTGAATATATTATTATTATTATTATTATTATTATTATTATTAGTTAAGACATTATTGATCCCCGTGAGAAAATTCAGAGAAATTAATCATTATATTTACACAATTTTATCGTTATGTCATGTATATATTAATTATGTAATCTCTTATTATTATTATTATTATTATTATTATTATAAGTTAAGACTTTATTTATCCCCGTGGGGAAATTCAGAGAAATTAATCATCATTTTTACACTAGGACACAACGACCCCTAAAGTGCCTCTTACTGAAAACTTGCTTTTGATGAGTACACTTGTTTTTAGTGGAGATATTCAATTATTTATTGCAAAATATGAATAATAGATTATGCTTTGTGCATTTTTTTATTTTTTATTTTATTTATTTTTAATATTACAGGGTCATTTATTGTCAAAGTGTCCTCCATCCGCTGCAAATATTGTAATTGAACAACAGGAATATCATTTGAGTGAAAGTAGGCTTGCTTTGGCTACTTCTAAGCACATTTCAAGGGGTCAATAGGGAAAAGGATCAATGGGATATAAATGATGTAATTATAATATACAGCAAAATATCATTAGCTCTATTTCCATCTCTTTAAATTACTTTCCCTCTCTTTAAATGACTCAAATGAGGCATTTGAGTCCTGTTTCAACAGAGCAATTTCACCATCCCCTCATACAGCTCCAAGACAGGTGTTACTGCCATTTAGGGGCAGTTGCTTTTATTACTCATGCTGGCAACTACACCCTCAGTTACTGTAAAATAAAGGCTTATCATTAACGTATTCCAAACTTAATCCCATCCTTATTGTAGGACAGAATGGCATATGATAATTATAGGGGTTTTTACAGAATATTGATATATATTGTCATATCTGCATAACAGTATATATAAAACTGTGCTTGAGAGCCAACTGAGCCTCCCTTAACCTGTGAAGTTTAATATATGGTAATGAAAAGCCGAACCCTATTCTTTCAGACATAATAGAATAATCAATTTTTTCATTAATTTGGACCATGTTGCTGTAGATATAATAATGACAGTTTTAATTCCATGACAATACAATAACTGGCCTGATAGTCTGCAGTGGTTTGAATGTGCATGGGCTTCTTTTCAGATTCAAAAACAAAATTGTCCGCTGAGTCATCTTTCGTTTAAAAAGACTTAATTCTGAGGCTCATAATGGAGGCTTTTTAGTCCGAGATAGGACTTCTGAGCCCGAGCTGAAACTCACAGTCGTGATTTTTGAGTAATTTAAAAAGCGTTGTGCTGTAGTTTCACGCTGAATGAGGTTTACATTTTTGACTATCTGTTAAGATACCATTTTCTTTCCAGAGAGAGAACTAGTAGCCAGGAGAACTTTGCATTTGTATTGTAAGTATATGGATACAGTATTAGACTCAATGCCCAAACTGATCCGGTATCTGTGTATCAATAATCCCCATCCCTATCCTCAACATCAACGGCTGGTTTATTTTTAGCAGTGAGGTTGAATGCTGTTCACATATTTTGGTTGCATTAACTGTCTAATTCATCCACAATAAATGGGTTAATTGGTATTGGATTTTTTAGCAGCGACCAAGAATTCACCTCATTATAAACGGGACTGATTTAGACTTTTTTGCGTGGTGACGTTTGATGAAAGAATGTTGGTCTGCATTCCTACAAGGGGCATTCTTTGTGGACAGATTGGTGATTAAACTATGAGATCACTCAGCCAGAAATCAAGTGCTTCTCTTGGAAGGAAAGCAATTACATGAGCATTTAGCTGGGAACGGGGGTAAGAATTGCTGTCCCCGTCCCCCTTTTTTTTGTGTCTTTTCTTAGTTGGGTGCTCTCGAAGAATGGAATTAGAGCTGCTTATTCTGTTACGTTCGTACTCTGATGCCTCTGTGCCTCTAACCAGAGGTTGCTAATAGGGTAGACGATTGGGCTCTTGTTCGGTACCTCTCAGCTTGGGGTTTGTGACACTAATGCACACCAGCCTTGAGTGTCAGAACTCATGTTTAATGTTAGTAACTCTCCACAAAAGACCAGCAGTGAAACAGACCTCTGTCCCTCCCACCTCAATCGTTTGCCATCTGCCTCATTCCCCTTTCCCCAGCCATCGTGTTCAGCAAATCTCTTAGAAATGGGATTAGCTCTTCCTGGGGATTAAGGGTAGCCACCCCTCCCAGACACAACACATTAACTGGTTGCCTTTCTGTGCCGCTACCTGCATTTGTCTTTTTTTCCCCTCTTGCTCCCAACACACCCACATTTCCTCTACATTTCTTCCTGCAAGAAGCGAGCCCCTTGTCTTTGCCGTTGTGGAGAGGAGGGTGAAAATAAATGCACTTCAATGAAGAGCCTTGAAGAAAAGATGCCAGATCCCACCTTTACATTGCCTGAGATGAGAGAATATTGAAGAGGAGACGGGGGTTCCTTCACCCGGAGGTGCACTCCCATCGTTTGATTTCATCTTCTTATCCGTCTCGTCAACGGCTGGGGAGGCAACTGTCAGAAAGCAACGGTTGTTGAATGGGAATACCTTCATTTCATTCAAAGAATCAAAATAAGTGAGATAACCGGAATACCAGTCAAAGCCCTTTGGAAACCACCAAGAAGCATTTTTAGGAAGACGTTAAGAGACGTAGAAAGGCTTTCGAGAACTTGCGATTGTATCTGATTTGCAAGCAGTTCTCGCACCTAAAACATAGGATCGATTTGAAAACGTCAACGTTTAGGGGGTAGCGTCCTTTATACCATCTTGGAATCAATTTATTTATTGATTTATTTTAAACCTAGTGGCTGTTGTTAAATGAACACCTCTGTGATGAGCAGTCTTTTCCCCATCGGCCCCATGTCCTCTGCCCTGATTCGCTCAGCAGCGGCCACCGCCACCACGGGCGACAAGCCTGCCCCCCCGGCTAAGGGGGC
The DNA here is from genome assembly GCF_960531495.2 of Zeus faber. Lineage (NCBI taxonomy): Eukaryota > Metazoa > Chordata > Actinopteri > Zeiformes > Zeidae > Zeus > Zeus faber. Next base: position 28,614,197 of record NC_137194.1, on the reverse strand, counting down.
CTTTTCCTTGGGGGGTGAGAAGGAGTGCCAGAGGGAGCTGGCCCAGTGTAAGAGCCAACAGCAGGCCGTGCTGTCTCACCTGGTGGAGGAGTTTTTCTGGATAGATGGCAGCATGGTGGCCTTCTCCAAGTGGAGGCTGGGCTACATGGGTAAGCTTCTCCTCCACTTGCTACTATACAGTACAGTTCAGATGTCAAGCAGCAGGGAGTGTTGTAGGTAAGGCCACGAAGGCAAATTTTTGATGAAAATTGTATCCGGTGTAGACTTCTTAAACTGTTATGGTGAATTTGCACCATCGTTTTGGAAAAAATTACTCCCGATGATTTGTAGGAATTATTATTTTTTCAGCTAGATGTCAAATAGGATAGGTAGCTTTGACAAAGGACATATTCCAGGTCAGGAGAAAATGCTAAGCTTTGGCACAACAAGTTACAATGACACTGTGTGTGTGTGTGTGTGTGTGTGTGTGTGTGTGTGTGTGTGTGTGTGTGTGTGTGTGTGTGTGTGTGTGTGTGTGTGTGTGTGTGTGTGTGTGTGTGTGTGTGTGTGTGTGTGTGTAAACACTCGACATATGGAGTCCAGTAGATCCCCTGAGGATTAACCTGGTACCTTTTTGTGGAGGGAAATGGTAGCTTACCCCCCGCACACACACACGGACACACAACTTGGCCCATATTTGTTTTAAGCCAGGCTGCACCAACTCCTACACTACCTAGAGTAGGTCACTGCAGTAACACCCACTTGCTGACACCTGCTTCTCCACACACACACACACACACACACAAAAAGCCTGTTCCTCTCGTATACCCTGATCCTCAGCTGCCTTCTTGTGTTTCACCTCCTAACCCCTGATGCTCAGATGCAGTATACTACCTTTTTATTTAGTACCTTAATGATGACACCTTCAGCTGCAGTTCTTGGCTTGAGAACTAATGGCAGGTATTGGATCAGAAACAGAGTACTCTGAAAATTGGCGGCACCGACTCCATAAAAGATGTGCTGCGTCCAAAATATATGCGTCCATGTATATTATGTACTCCCTACTAATTGTTATATTATGTATTTTTGTTTCATACTTTGGACTAGTACTAGGCAATAAAACGATGACCATAATTATCACGATATTTAGGGGTGGCAAAAATACCTTATCACTTTTTTTCAGGCAGGATCACAATCCATGATGTAATCACGATTATTTTTCATGTTGGTTTTTAAGACTATTTTGCAAGTTACTGAAAACAGTACAACCAAACTACTAAATAGTACTACCAAACTAATAAATAAAAAAAAGCCCCACAAGGTAACAAAACCTAAAATGAAAAAAATAATCCAGATCAGCAGCGTCCTGATTTACAAATCACGGCGAGCAAATAGTGTTAAGATTTGGCTGAGATAACTTTCGTTATCGAACACACTATCATACATAGAACTGCAACTAATACACTGTAGCGCGATACTAACGATCTCTCTGTAAAGGCAGCTAGTGGAGACATTATCTTATATCGTCATATGGCACCCCTAGCGATATTTTTGTTTTTCCCGAGATGTCAAATAAAATAAGCTCGATAATTTCAATAATGTCTTCCGCAGATTTGTTCATTTATAGACGCGTTAGGCAAGTGGCGACATAAAGCTGATCAATTTGAACGATCTAAAGCTGACCTTTCACCTTTAGCCAACCACGTTTGTCGCTATAGAAAGAACACCCCCTCCCTCGTGAGTAGGTTGCACTTGTAAACACACCGGCAGCGGAGACAGAGCGACAGCGTCCAAACCTCTGAGGAGAAGGAGAAAAATGAATTGTTGACAAATGAGCATCGATAGGTTTTTTTTTTTTTTTTTTTTTTTTTGGGGGGGGGATATCTAATTTCCGACTCAAAGCAGATGGTAAATATCCATTGTGTAAAATATGTCAACGATAAGTGCCAACAAAGATGGGCAAACTTAGCTATTTATTTAGATTTAGGCCTACTTAGATTATTTATTTTGTTTTTGATTTTATCTAACACTGGACAGTGCATGTGCAGAAACGAAGCAAAACAAAATAGCCTTTGTCTGTCCTTGTGAATAACTTTTCTTTTTTGTTTTTAAGTTACTGATGCATCTTAATATAAAATATCTTAGGACAAATAGACAATAGGACAAATAATGCATATTCATAGTCACCAATAAAACATGCCACTTATTTGTTCCCTCTTATTACTCTATATAAACTGGAGTGAAATTAATGAGCTGCTTACGGTGTTTTGTTTTATTTTTTGGTGGGTGTTTGTTTGATTGTCTTCTAGAGTGTTCAGTAATCTCCAAGTGCACATATTTGGAATTGTAACTATAGTAAACCCAAGGTTGTGGCTAAATTATTCAATGAGATGGATTATGAGTATAATGGACTAATTTGTGTGTTATGGCAGTCATTTATGAATTCTAGATTTTATTTATTTATTCTAAGCGTAATACTGGCACATGTCTCATGGAAGATGAAGAAGCTGTCTCAATACGATAAAACACTTTATTAACCACCTGGGGAAAAGTAAGGATTGAGCCCAGGAAATAATTGTGAGCCAACCTCTCCTCTGGCTTTGTCATCACCTTATTTAAATACGCTATTCCTCTGTGAACCATCCCCTCCGTATCTGAACACACTTTAACCCTGACTGTGTAGCCATGGCAACACACCCAGATCCCGTGAGGAATGAGTTTAGAGGGTGTGTGTGTGTATTTGCAGTATGCTCTGGATCCCTCTCTCTCTAGCTCTGTCTTTACCAGGCTAAATAGGGGTATTGGAGCATATCCCTACTACGACTATCTAGAGATAGTGTGCTCATTTATGTGACCTGTACTACTTAAAAAGGATCTGATACCTACACACAAGTGTAACCCACTGATATTCTGTTTTTAAAACATGGTGATAGTTTGATGTTATCATATTATTTTTTTAAAGTAGGTAACTGCAAAAAATAAACATGCACTTATGTATCAAGGAAAGGAGGAGTAATATAGCTTCTATAAAGTATAAGTAATATAAAGCGTATATGGAACGCATGTAATGTATATTTATATAAATTAATATAAAATATTTGTGATGCACTTCACTGTTTAGGACTTAATTCAGATTAATAATATATTTATTATAATTTACAACTCCAACTGCAGAATTAATCCATGCAGTCTGCGTCTCCTCACCTGCTCCTCCTCCAAATTTACGTAATGTTTTTTTTTGGTTTTTTTTTGTCGGCACAGAAGAAATGAGCAGACACGCAAATAGAACAGCAAGCCTTTGTTCATTTGAAAGCTCTATTAGTTATTTTTGTTTACTTTGAGCAAAGTCAATGTGGAAAAATACCTTGCACATGTTTGCGTGTGGCGGCTGTTGTCTATCGCGGCTCTCACCACTTGCCGAGTATAGGATGATGTTGTGTAAACACCCCTGCCTGGTACGCAACGTGTGGTTTTAACACCGCTACATTAACATTGAGTAGGAGCTCAAAAAGTTGAGCTTTTAATGATAACACTTTTTTTTTATGTCAGTGACAGTTGAATCAATTAATTGCAGCAGGGAGTGCCATTGGGGGAAAAACGACAACAAAACCCACTGGGGGTTGCCTTTTAAAATACGGGTTTTTCAATAGATCCCTATTGAAAAACTCACTTTTTCAGATCTCGTGCACATACATTTGGGTCTCCCATTGCCCTACTGCCACATAAACTGTGACATCTGACAACTCAGCCAGTTTGTTGTTTTTTTGGCAGACTTTGTAAGAAAACATGTCCTGAAACAGCCCGTTCAGATTTTTGATCCCTCTGTACGTCACAGGGCCCACATAAGAATTAGAACTGCACCCCATCTGAGTAACTCTACCCATGGCTAAAGAATGACAAGGACCGCCGCGAACTGCTCTGTTGGCTTACAGACTAGCACAAATCTACTAAAATAAAGGAATTAATACCAATTGTCCGTGAATAAACTCCAGACGATGGAAGTGTAAGTAATTAAAAAATAATTGTGCTGTGCGTTTCTTTAAAAAAATAATTATAATAAAAATAAATAAAAAGTATGCGGTAGATAGACTGGAGGGGGCTGCACGTGATCTGCTATGCATTTCTCCAAACAAAACCAATTCAAATAGTGTGTTTTTATTTAATTTTCTTTCCCCCCACAAGGTTGGAGAATGGCAACAAAAGTTGGAACAAACTTTTAAATTAGGCCTTGTGTGGATCTAATATGAATGAAGATTCAGCAACTGGATTACTTATTTATTGCCTCAAATTTGTTGTAAAACAGATTTTGGTGTACTGATAAGGTGAAATCAGTGAAAATTTACGGACAAATGCAACAAATCCCGGAAGTCATGCTCAAACCAATTGGCTCACAGAACCCTGAACTTGTGCTCAAACCAGTGTTTGAAGTGGGCTGGTACTCACCGGTACACAGTACCGGCACTTCTACGTTTTATTCTTTGGCGTACCAGGACTTCTAACCCCAACTCCCCTGTGCCAACATGTGAGTAAGGGGAGTACCAGCACTTTTTTTCCACTTAAAGAACTGGCTCAAACCCCATTGACTCACAGAACTTGGGGCCTCCACAGAAACAACCCATCCTGGAACAGGATGCTTTAGAGGCATGTTAAAATGGCTAGAATGTATAATCTGAGTGATATATTCGGCAAAAACCTTCAAAGACATGTTTTGGGGACCTCAGAGACCTATATTAACTTGTTGAAAAGGAGCATAATAATAAGGTCCCCTTAAAGGCAATCTGTCTTGTAAATGATGGAAAGATATCAGTCCATCTCTGATATCATATCCTACGCAAAAGTCATATTTTGCCGCTTGTTTCCCTTTCTCAACTCTTCTCCCCCTCCTGCATGTCATTATTTGTTAGCCCACCGCCTCCTTCCTTTTTCAAATCCTGTCTTCCCTCCTTCTCTCCCTCCCTCTCCATGTTGGTTCCCGCCATGCCCTCACGTTTCTTTCCACAGCTTTCCCATTCCTGTCAATCGCCTTCGTCCTAATTATTACTCAAGTCAGTCTTTTTGTTTATTTTTATAAATTTGTTGTTGTTGCTATTTATTAAAAACCGTCTACATGCCCAGTTCTGATTGGAGGTTTTTTGCTTGGGTCATTTGCAATCCTATAAGACATCCAACCCACTCAACTGTTGGCTAATAGATTACAAGTGCCATGACTAGTTGGGCTTAATCAGCCGCCTGTAGGCTTTGGTTAACGTAAGGACTGAAGTAGGTCAGTGGCAATCTTTCACCAGTTCAGAGTGTGCAGTGGACTGGAGTGAATACCATGTGTTTGTTTGCAGAAATGATTCCAACTGCGGTTGAATTTTCCTTTCTAGAATTCTGGAGTAATTGCCATATAACCTTACAGTTATTTGCTTAAAGCATTTAACTGATTGGAAAATTTCTGCACATGTGTGCAATGATGCGTCATGATTTTTAAGCCTTTTTTAGTCTAGCTGAGTTGAACAATGGGTAGAGATTGGAGGAAAAAGCATGCATTTGCTCTATGCTTGCTCATTTACCCACACCAGGTTTGAACATGTAGTTCTCACTTCTCGCATTGTATAAACAAGAAATATTTCCTTGGCAACTGTAGGACATTATTAACATTCATTAGATACAATGTGCATTCTTCTGGAGTGGTTAGGGAATACAGGAGGCCTAACAACGCTTTTCTATTTTCTGCCTCACCATCCTGAAAGCACACCCTGAGTTTGGCCCACTTTTTAAACGCCTCACACTTGTTTTTATTTATAATTTTTCTTTTTCACCTGATTTCGCTGGTGATACTTGAAATGTGCTTTCACATTTCACAGCAAATTCAGACTTTTCAGCTCTGTTGTTCTGGCATTTTGAAACTGATCTCAGCGCTGCAGTCCCTCTCGGTTGCGCTTGCTGGAGCCTTTTCTCGCTTGAGAACCCCGGGCTCAACAGATGGCCAATCTTCTACACAAGTGCCAAGAATCTCCAATATGTGCAATCATCTTGCTGGGACTGTCAACCAACCCCCACCAAAAAAACAGATTATCTGGGAATATCCATATCTGACCGGCACAAGCAGATGTTTTCAAATGTGAATACTTAATATCGGTCATGTAATAGTAACATTAGCTGCATAGACTTGAAAATAGGTTTGCCATTTTCATCCGCCCATGGGTGGGAGACACATGCAAGAATGCACGTGTCAGTGAGTGTATACAGCATGCATGCATGGGAGATTGGTCCGTTTGGAAACCCTTGACCTGTAGATACTGATTGGTAAGGCAATGATCACTCACCTTCACATTTACCAGTCTGTTTCTTGCTCCCAGGGCGAGTGTGCAGTAGAGCTCTACCTTGTCATACAACAGTTGTAGCACTTTGTATCGCAGTTTGTCATGCATCGCAGCAAAGGCATTTAAAATCTTGGCTCATATCCGGGAATGTGCTGAAACCATTTTTACCATTTACAAAATTCTGAGTAAGGTACAGCCCTAATCTCCTCTCAACTCCGGCAGACAAGCACAGCACAGTCGGTGCCTCCCTTTCTCCATATAGATACGTAACATCCGGCTGTAATTTCTGCCATGGAAGACGGCAAAAATGATTTATTAGTAATTTATAATAAATATAAATTGATTATATTTATTTATTAATTATAAATTAAAAGTTATAATAATACTTTAACTGGCACAAAAGGGGGAATAAATAATGACAAATACTTGCAGTCAGTTTTTGTTTTCAGTGTGTGCAGCTTGATTTATTTTATTTCATGAAAGTGTTTTTCAGAGATGGAAGTTACTTCATAAGTTTTTTTTATTTTTTGTATTTAATAGTGGAGTTTTGCACAATAAATGTTCTTAAAATACCTCTGTACTATGTTAAATGTGTCCCAGTTATAATTAGGTTACAGTAATAGCTGGCATGCAGTTGCCATACCGGTTCTTTACCCCTTCAGAAGCATTTATATTGAAATAAAAAAAAAAAACTAATATACTGTCATACTGTATATACCGTGAGCGTCCCTGCTTTAAAACCATGATCTATTGTACATTTTAGGTCATACCTCCCAGCCAGCACTTAGGTTAATCACTTTGATTAAGTGTTCTAAAATAAGAGAGAAAAGAGACATTATATTTTATGTGACAAGAGGCTTTTACGTTTATGTCAAGAACTTTGATATACTGTATGTTATGTTGTCTGTTTGAAAAAGAATGCAATAAATGTTTTTTTATTGAGAAAAAAATTTGAATCCTGTGAGAGAATTGTGATCTTAATTCTTAGGTAGAAAAATCGTGATTCACATTTTAGCCAGAATTGTGCAGCCCTACTGTCTATTTCAGAAAACACACGATTCTACAAGTTATTTTGGACTCAGTCATACGTCACATTGATTGAGAATGAGAACCGCCCCCCCATCTGACCGCCCCCCCATCTGAGTATCTCCACCCTTGGCTGGAGGTCTGGCTCGCACTTGCCGACACCGCTTGCATTACAGTATGTCAAAGATAAGAGCTAAGTATAGGAACTGCTCTGTTGTTAGCTGCACAGTCTAGCATAAATCTTTTAAAAGAAAGAGGAATTAATACCAACTGTCCCTGACAAAACTGCAGACAGGAGAAATGTAAGTATTTCAAAAATAATTGTGCTGTGTTTCTTTTGCCGTTTAGTACTAGCTAATGCTAATAGTTCACTCGTAACGGCCTGGTTACGTTGTAATCCTATGATCAGAAGATATTGGTGGCTGTAGGTGGGATTTGCACGACTGAACTTAACATTGGCAAACTGAAATATAAACAAAAACAAACAAAGACCACCGAAAAGGTGAGCGTCGAGCCGGTGCATCTGTGCACACCGCCATCTTGGTCAGGTCCGACCATTCTGGAGTAGGGCGTGGCGTAAAGTGACACACACTGAAACAGCGCGTCAGGTCGTTCCGGGTTGTAGAGGCATGGTAAAGGAATGTAATAGGTCCCCTTTAGTGTAAACCAATCAATTAATATAAATGGGTAAACATAAAAGCAAGAGTCTAAGTGCTGCAAATATTTTGGCAGTTGGATTTAACTGTGGGAGTAAAATACATATGTGTATTTCAGGCTTGGCTGTGAAGCAGACATTATTTTGCATGCAGTCCATGAAGAAGCTAGAATCTAAGTGAAATGTGGGACTTGTGGGAGGTCAGGGGCTGTTAATATTTGACTGGGATTTGGAATATTTTTGGAGAATAACACGTTCTTCCCTACCTACAGTATGTTTTTATCACCTTCCTGGTTCCTTGTCTCATCATGACCCTCTCTTTCTCTCTCTCCTCTATCTCTTCCTCCTACGTTCATTTCAATGTTGCTTACCTCTTTCAAAGTGGAATCTGAGTATTAATCCCATCAAATGCGCACAGGAGGTTGTTGTGAAAGACGCTATTTTTAGGCCCAGACTCACAAGTGGAATAAAAAGGTGTGTGTGTTTGTGTGTGTGTGTGTGTGTGTGTGTGTGTGATATATGAACGACCGCCAGAGTAACAAATATTATTTGGCCACCTATTTAAGAGTTTTTTTTTTTCTTGTTGTTTTTTTTTCGTCCGAGAAGATGATGCCATCCGCGACAATTTTAGAAGAAGCGGACATGCCTTTCTGCAGCGCTCCAAGCAGGAAGTGATGCTGCCTTCATGGGAACTCGAAAAACTGTAAATGATGCTGCGTTCCGGGGTACTCGGAAAGCATCGGTATTGGCATTGGCTATTGACCAAATTGTTATTTTAAACATTGGTGTTGGTAGTTAGCACCCTCCGCGAGAGCCCGGAAATTTACAGGGGAGTTTGCAGACACAGAACTACATTTGCAACGGGTACCCTTGAGGGCCGAGGGCCGTACACACACACACACACACACACACACACACACACACACACACACACACGTGGTGTATGTGTGCACCACGCACACACCGCACCCTTTAAATGGGTTCTTTTCTGCTGAAATTGGTGGTTGAAGTCACATCTGCCGGTTGGTCCTTGGAAAGGACTACCGGGTCTGGGTAGTCCTGCCTCTGCCTGTCTCTGCCTTTGGGGGTCTTGCATGGGACACATCGGTTCTGACCTCGCGGTCAGTGGAGGTTGGAGATATACAGTATGGTATAGTAAAAACTTGAGTTTGAAATTTAGTAAAAGGTTTGGGTTGTGTTACAACCCTGGTTTTACGAATGAGGACCAAGAGTTCTTACCAGGGGCCTGACTGACCAGCTCGCTCAAGAGCTGAATAATATGTGAGAGGACGTATGACAGGCGGTGACCCAGTATATGTACAGGGGGGCGGGGCCATATGATGAGTGTCAGAGTGGCCCAATCACAGCCTGTCAAGGCCAAGTTGAGACTTGGTTTAAAGGGGCTTTCAGCGTTATTCAGGGGAGCTGTTTGGAAACAGCTTAAGGCTTAGTAAGAAGTCTTGTTCTCCATTCGTAAAACCAGGGTTGTAGCATAACCAAAACGTTTTTATCTACGGAATAGGCAACAAGTTTGGACTCTTCAATAGTATTGAGTCTCTTTTTAAAAGATGCAGCGTTCATTTATCTATTCACTCACAGTAAGTCTACACACCAGTTGTTTTGTCAATTTTTTTATCTAGATGCGGCCATGTCACATTCTCTGACAGATTTGTGGAATCAAAGTCTACTTAACTGTATATCAACTGGACCAAAAAAGTGCATTTGCCTGTGGTTTGCTGACTGGACCCAAGTCAAAAGCTAAACTTGACACCTCGTAATCCTCCCTGCACTTTAGCAATGCCGCCATGTCTACGAATGGCTCCATATGCTGGGCTTCACCCGATGCCACCATAGAGCAATGACGTCTGCTCGGGGAGGAGATTGGCAAATGCAACTCTCTCACACACACACACACACACACACACACACACACACACACACACACACACACACACACACACACACACGCGCAGCCAAATCAGTGAGCTTTACCATCATTGCTGTGTCCAGGTTACTTTCTAATCGACTTTCTAATCGGCTTTGTCTGCAATAACTGTGGAGGACAGCACTATGATACGAGAGTTAGAATCTATATCTATATCCGTTATATTTTTCAGACTCGTGTCCCAACAGGTTCATAATGGACAATTGGTGACAATTGGTAGTATACAACGTACTGCAACTGCAGCCCTTATTCTTAGATGTCAAGTAAGGCTGGGTTAAAATAAAATCATTAGTCCAATTAAATTGTATTGTTTTAATTTCTGGATTGATTTAAAAATTATTTTGCTCTTAGATTAAATGCCGTTATAGTCACAAATTAATTGATTCATTTAATTTATATATTAGACTGAATTTCTTCCATGAAACATACTTTTGTGCATATATGGTATATGGAAAAGTTGATGGCAATTCTCATTATGTATACCGATATGTGCATAAAATTCTAATCATGTCCCTTTGTATCGGAAATCAATACATTGTGAGATACTGCCCACTGCTTCTGCAGGGAATTGATGTAGATGATGAATTATGAATTCCCCAATAATTTCTCACATCATGAGGTTTGAAATATTTTAAGGAGTGTTTAAGTTGTTTTTTATTTCAATTTTTTTCATCAAGCTTACATTTTTAGATTAAATATCGGCTTAGCAACTTAATTTCCACCCGTCTCTCTTTTGTTTGATGGGAATTTGAAATAAGATATTACGGTATGTATATCATGTAAAATTCATGTAAAGGGTTGATGTTTACCACCATATCCAATATTTTCCCAGGATCAAAATATATAAGTAAAGTTGCTTTTTTCCCCCCCATTCTACATATATATTTACTCACTCGCGCTTGCTTGGTACCTGTCATTGTCACGCATGGTGAACGGGAGATCCTTTCCGCACACATGTTAGCCCCCCCCCAATTATGTAGAAAATAGGGTGTATTGCGATATTTGGTTGGGATCCCATTGCGATATAAAATTTGGGATATAGCCTAAGCCTGCCATACAGTACGCTGCAGTCCGTCTGCTACGGCGGTGCGAGGCTTGTTCTGGGCTGAATAATGAGATGGGCTTGACGTGCCACAGCAGCCGCTGGTTGTGTGTATTTCTTCTGTGTCCATTGGAAGGGTGTTAATTTTAAATCCAAAGTCCTATTCATGTCTCTTAAAATAGATTTGCTTTGTTTTGTCGTGGGGGGCGGGGGTAATTCTTGTTAAGGGATGCTTTTGGTAGAGGAATTGCCTGCTGTAGCCTCTTCCAAATCTCTCTCTCTCTCTCTCTCTCTCTCTCTCTCTCTCTCTCTCTCTCTCTCTCTCTCTCTCTCTCTCTCATATGAGACAAGCGAAGCACTGTCAGCGGTGACAACCATGTCCAATGTATTTGGTGTGCGTTGGCTGCAGAGTGTATTTGTATTTTGCATGAGCTCCAGACTGGAACCCAGATGGATTGTTCACACACACACACACACACACACACACACACACACACACACACACACACACACACACACACACACACACACACACAGGCACATATTCTCTGGAAAATAAAAATATATACGCACATTCTGCCCGTCACACACCTTCTCAGGCACACACATGCTCACGCACATACACATTCTCTTGCTGTCCATCACAATCATTCTCAGACCAGTGCACACACAAACAACAACAAACAACAATTCTGACTTTCCTTTCCACAAGTTCCCAACAAATTCTGTCTTGTGTGTTGCAGTGGAGAAATGTATGAGCTCCATGCAGACTGGAACCCAGATGGTGAAGCTTCGTGGCGGCTCCAAGGGTCTGGTGCGCTACTTCTTCCTGGACGAGCACAAGTCCTGCATCCGCTGGAGGCCTTCACGCAAGAACGAGAAGGCAAAGAGTATGTTGGGAGACCTCTTCACAAATATTGTACTTTACATTTTGTATCAGCAGACTTTGAGGTCAGACCTCACCTGGGGTAACTCTATACTCACACACGGTCATGGGATGTTTCCAAGACTAAGACGTGATGTTCGATGATGCAGTTCTCAAATTCATATCAACCAGTTGCCTAATATGCAATGGGAAAACTGTCATTTTTAAAAGTAGACAAAGAAAGATTCTTATTTAGCCTTGATCTGTTGCTTTATCAGCTTAAATGTAAATTGTACGGCTGAAATTAATGGTGCTAGCTCCAAAATAATAATTAAGGTAATAAATAAGAACATTGTCACTTTTTTGTGATGGTTTTGGGACCTAAAATGGGCCAAAAAAGGTCGAGAACCCCTTCATCAGAGGTTTGTGCCCTTGACATTGGTGTGGGCATTCCACTGACGTTTACGTTGGTTAAAGACAACACTGCATCTGATCGGTTGCCATCTCCAATTAAGTGCGAATCACAGAACGGGGTATTCATTTATATTTACATATTTGGATTTTCTCCTTTCTAAGATGTATGGAGGTGAACTTGTCAATAACAGCAGGTGCAACAACAACATACAACAAAATACAACGTTTGAAAAGGAGTTAACGCAGCAAGTTTTGAAAGGTTGTTGTTTTCTTTGAGCTAAAGGATAGGTTCAACACATTAAATGTTGGTTAACATCATAAGTTGTATCTGATGTTCAGGCGGTATTTCTGACCAGTTTAAATCTGTGCTTACTGTATGTAAATGGAATATCATATTTATGTGATTGTTTAAAAACCTCTCACATGTCCAACTAAATCCTCATTCCCTTGAGGTTTGGATAAATGAGGCTCCACTCGACCGCTTCAGTGTGGCAAGGTTTCTAAGTACAGTATTATTTATTTCCTTGTGTGTTCAGATGTTAATTCCAAGCCAGTATATGTCTGGGTGTCTCATGGAGGTGTTAGGGGTTTGTTTTCCTGTAATCCCCCCCTTTAGCTCTGGGTCGGTGCTGTCACGGGACCTAATAAGCTCCTTATGTAGCTTAAATTATTCATTTACCTCAGTCTGCCTGGCCAGCACATGCGGGCATGCACACACACTTCGATGGCAGCATGCCTCATTAAATTTTACTTTCACCAGAACAGTTTGAAAACGTATAAAAAACTGGTTAATGTACAAGTCATGTTCATTGAAAAAGACAGTTGATTTCTTTGTAAAAAGCTGAAATTAAAAACATTCACAAGGATGATTGATTACAATTCAGGCACTCTACTTGCCTTATTATAAATGGAAAGTTTTCTTTCTTTTTATGATAACAGCATCAACATCATAAAAATGGGGCATAATTGTTATAAACAGTGTGGCACATTGACTAATAATATCAGTAAATCGATTAAATTATGACAATGATAACAGTAAAATCTGTTAGTGAAGCATTTTATTTTTTCTTTCATTAAATCTTTTGATTTGTTTAGAAAATAAACATGTTCATTCTTACAGTTTCTACTTATGGGCAACTTGCATGTGAAATGTAAAGCCTGTTCAACCAAGGGTCCCCTGACCAGCGTGTGAGACTCTTGGAAGCATGTAACGGAGTGCAGTAGCAACAAATGTTAAACATGCCACAGTCTCTCACAAGTTTTAATCATCACTGCTGCCCTCCAATGTCCCAACCAACTCTGCACTGCTCAGACGGTCTGGGAGCAGTCAGACCCCACCTGTGCACTCCAAAGCCAGACCATTTTCTGTGTCGGAGGTTGACATTGGACTGGTGACCAGATCAGCCAGTGAAAGGACTCTGGATGGTAGTGCCTTTAAAGGACAGTTCTTGGGCACCACACCACAATACACCAAATGATTTTCGCTAGAATTTTTGAGTCTCCGACAAATTTTCAATATCTTAAGAATATCATAAGGTGATCTTGTCTTTGGGTTCATTAAGATTATGCTCCCATATCACCAGCAGTCATTTGATTTCAGATGGTCAGTTGTAATCAGTCCCCAGACTACTCTGGCACTGTTGTGAGTCTCGGCTCCTATAGTGTGTGCTAGAATCCCAAGATGCGTGATCCCCTGTGGTCACCCTCCTTGATAAACCCTTTAATGTGTGCACTAATGAGATGGACAGCTAAAGTGTTGTTTAATGCTTTCTTTGAAGTCTGACCAGACACAGAGCTATTTGTTCTTTTGTGGCTTCAACTACGCACCTTCTGGCCAAAGCAAGAAATGCTCTTGAGGGAACTTGACTGCGGTCTGCTCCTCTTGCCACAATAGATACTGTATAATAGAATAGAACTTGCGTTGTGCTTGAGGAGGAAAAAAAAATCTAGCCTTTGGTGTGAAGTTGCAAGATGATAGCATATATTATATGCTCATGGATAATTTATGATTGGCCTGATAAACAAGAAAACACCTATGCACTGGGAGTTCACCAAGGAATGTAGCAGCAGCTTGTTAACGTCCACCTTTGACCAGTGATGCAGTATGTGCATGCAATCCCCAATCATCCACAGCCTCCATATTCACCTACTGTGTGCGCACTTACATGCACATACATGCCTGATTTAGGATTCGTTGTTTTCGTTGGTGTGGTTGGAATAACAAATCCTTCCTTATGCCGTCCGTATATATTTGTATAACTATAATCAATGTATGTATATGATAAAACCTCTGGCAGAATATTTGGGATATAGTTAGTGTCAGTGCTCGACTGGCATGTGTGACATACAATGACCTCCTGACACCCAGATCTGATGTCAATCCAAATTTATACTATCAAGACTTTGAGATAAAACCACACAGTCACGGATTAACTAAAATGCTCAAATTTGGAACGTAGAACATACAATATATTTGCTGACTTATTTATTTATTTTATTTTATTTTATTTTATTTTTTTACCTGTGCTGTCAGCATGCTGGGCATACAACACGGAGTATTTGTATGCTATTGCATCTAGGACAGAGTTAAACTGCAAGAGGAGATCAAGTTCTCAACCTGCAATCCAACTTTTTATTAATTCTTAAATCATCAAGAAATAACTATACTATACTTTATATTTGCTAAATTTTACAACCACAACAGTATACCCAAGGTGACAGCTCTAAAAGGGGCTACCAGCGTAAAAATTTGGATGATTCAGCAAAAATACATGGGCTAGACATTCAGCCACAGTTCCTAACGATGTTAACTATGATAATACTACAACAGCTCTACCAAAACATGAAATGGAAAACTGCACAGTTTGTAATAATAACAATAATACAACTGCTCTGCCAATACATGAAGAGGAATACTGCACAATCATGAAGAAAAAAATCTTTCTATCAATCTAGTAGTCCTTTCTGAGCTGCCCAAAAAGCCCATGGTCGGCCATTCCAGCATTTGTCCACGTTGCCAAAGGGCCACTGTCATTGTTGCTTTCATAAGTTAATTGCCTTTTTTTTACTACAGTCAAATGTTACGTAAGAAGAATAAAGCTAAAAGATATCGAAGCTATTATCACTATGAAAGTACTGGCCCATTTTGATGGGCCAGTACTTTTGAAGTGGTTAGAGGCTATGTTGACATTATTAGAAAAAGGAGGAAATTAAAATCCATGGAATGTAAACACAAAAAAAAGTTTCACTGTAATTGAATGAAAATGCTTTTTTTCTTCGAAGAATTATATTTGCCTGAACAAATAATATTAATTTGTCTTATTTTCTATTATCTTGTTCTATTTCCATTATATATTTCTCTTAATATTAATAATATTATCTTCATGTGTCCAAAACGATTAGTCCATGCTGGACCAATATTATCAGTTCACTTACCCCATTTGCCTTATTGGTGGTGGGGTTTAATTTTCCTTTGCCTCTTGAACTTTTTGTCTCTGGTCCTGGTTTACCCAACTATTTCGCTCAACATCTCTTTCTCTCTCGCCACCAGTCTCCATTGACTCCGTCCGAGAGGTGTGTGAGGGCAACCAGTCGGAGATCTTCCAGCGCTACGCCGAAGGCAGCTTCGATCCCAACTGCTGCTTCAGCCTGTACTATGGTGAGCACATGGAGTCGCTGGACCTGGTATCGGGCACCGGGGAGGACGCCCGTACCTGGATCACCGGCCTCAAGTACCTGATGGCAGGCATCAGTGATGAGGACAGCCTGGCCAAGAGGCAACGCACCCGTGACCAATATCCTCCATCTGGTGAACACCAGCTGCATGTGCGGGAATGGGTGTGTTAATATTGCATGCCTTAATCTTGACAGATTGATATTATGTAGAATAATTATTTTACTGTGGTAGCTAATCTGGGCGCAAAGGAATATCCTTACACATAGTTGTGGTTCTTGTGCACAACTTCTGTATTGTTTCTCTAAACTGTGTAATGAATCAGATGGATCAGTGTTTATTTTTGGACCAAATTTAAAAAATTAATGCTCCAAGTTCTACAAATTGAGGCTTCTTTTTGTTATACTTGCCACAGAGTGGTTTCTTTTTTGATCTTGCTGTTTGTGGGATATGGTTTCGGCCATAATGAAAACGTGTATGTACGAAATAATATGCTTTTATATGATTTCGATTATTTTTTTTACTTTTTCCTCAACCCGTTTATATGCTCAAAGAGTTACTTTTGGTCATGAGCGCACTGGCGTCTCTTCCATTTTGGGCCTGTAGCTTCTCACTTTACCCAGTTTAGAGCCCTGGGGCTCCTGTCGTACCTGCTTTTCCCTTAACGAGCGCCGCGCTCACATGGCTGAAGCAGACGTTTACGGAGGCTGATAAAAACGGCGACGGCAGTCTCAGCATCAGCGAGGTTCTGCAGCTCCTGCACAAGCTCAACGTCAACCTGCCGCGACAGAAGGTCAAACAGATGTTCAAGGTAAGAGAATGTCGCAAGTCAAAGATCGTCGACTGTATCGCTCATATGCCACACAGCACTCGGTTTTGTCTGATCGGTAGGGACTGTTTTCATATACAGGTACTCCTCACTTAATGACCGAGTTCCGTTCCTAAGACCAGGTCGTTAAGCGAATTCGTCGATCAGCGAGGACTCGCCCCCCTTAATGTTATTTCAGTCTTGGAGATTGCGAACGCTAGTGTAGAGAATACCGACAGACGGGAACGAAACTGAGACTGAGAAAGAGTGATGCATGATGAGATGCTTGATGCTGAGACGCCGCACTGCGTATAATACGCCGTGGTATTGTACCATACAACACAATACTGTACAATACTGACTGGTAAGAGAGCTGGGCGTAAGTCAGAACAGTCGTTAAACAGGTAGGTCGTTAAGTGAGGAGTACCTGTATTGTATTTTAAAAGGGTATGAAATTTAACTCAGTTTTTCTGAAAAATATATAATAATTCTAATAATAAAAATAAAATAAATAAAATATTAAATACAGGGCCCCTGAGGTGTCCCCCTCAAATTACTTAAATTGTGTGCTGAAATTACTTCATTTGTCGCCTTGAATTGCTAATTCATGCCCTCGAATTCCCAACCAACAAAACAGTCACGGAAAAAACTGACACCTGCCTGCACGGATTTGCATGTTCTTTGCCTGCAGAGCGGGTAAGAAATTTCTTAATTCTATCACTTTCCGCAGAAATGTGCTATTCTGACCAATTTGATTATTAATTAGTTAAAAATTATTATTTTGAGGGAACAGATAAGTTATTCAAGTGAACCAATCAGTTATTTGAGGGAATTAAATACAGGTACTCCTCACTTAATGACCTACCTGTTTAACGACTGTTTAGACTTGCGACCAGCTCTCTGACCAGTCTATATTTTGCACTGTGTACAATACCGTGCCGTCAAGCATCCCATCACGCATTACCCGTTATATACTATATACACTATATATATACACACTATATACATCTCATCTCTTCACCGTTCTCAGTCGCAGTCTCTTTCCTGCAGTCCGTCAGTATTCACTGCACTAGTGTTCGCAATGGCCATGCCCCCTTACCGTGACATAACACGGGTCCTCGCTTATCAACCAATTCACTTAACGACCTGATCCTAGGAACGGAACTCGTTGTTAAGTGAGGAGTACCTGTAATTTATTTGTATGAATTTGGATTAAATTGTGAAGATGTCACATCCACCCTTCAAACATACTACGGCATAAAATGTCAAGCTATATTAAAATATATCTTCATATAGAAATGTCTGTTGTTATGATTGTGAAAATGTAAGGCTACTACTCTTTTGCAGTCGCTAACGGGGAGCTTTGGTGTTAAAAAAGAAACTGTAGTGGGGAACACGGATTGCGTTTCTGTCGAATCCTGAACCTGAGAAGTTGAGAAACTGTGACTGTGCCATTTGCACAACGTTTTTTTAAGCTGCCATCTGCTATAAACATGTATTTAAAGTTGTTTCAAAGAAACTACTGGTATCACGGGTATGACAGGTATGGCATGGAGTGAAGAGAAAGAAGGAGGTGTAGGAAATCGCTATGGTGATTGCTGAGGTGTCGGCTGGCAATTCTTTGCCCCCACGACAGAATGTCATGTTTAAAATGTGCACTGCAACATGGTGTATGGATGCCGGCGTTTAATTGCCGATCGTATATTTTTTTTGTCTGATCTCCCTCCAATACTGTCGGCAAGCTAATGAGATGAGAAACATTCCAAGCGCCCTGGCTTGTTCTCCAAATCTTGCTTTACATGATGGCTGAACGATTAATCAAATTCAAACCAGACATCTCATGTAATAGAACGCAATTTTCAAATCGCAAAGGCTGCGATTTTAAATAAAAAAAGTACATGAAAGGTTGGTTTTATTTTACAATTGTGGCTGTTCAAAGTTTTATTTAAAATAAAAATAAATAATTACTTTTAGTATTTCAAGAGATTTTCTCTGAGACATTGTCTGCAGTATTCAAAGCTGAATTTCCTACACACATCAATCTATGACGGCTTGGAGAGAGAGCGCATCTATAGAGCTCTGTTTCCTGGTAATCAATGACCTGTTAACTGTTGATCAATGGCTGATCACTTGGGTTCCACTGGCTATTTTATTATAAATTATTCACATTTAAATATATAGTATTACCGTATATAACTAATAAGCCGAAACTTATCACCGGGCCAATTGTGCCATGCGAGACCACGGTGTCCATATCCTCCGTGGACTTCCACGCTGCAACCACTACAACAGCCTCTATGCAATTAATAAATAGAAAAAAGAAACTTTTACATCATTCAACAGTTTTTATTTAAGCCATTTAACTTAATTTAAGTGCCATATTCCAGAGAAAACGGCATCTGCAGGCGCAGCAGACATCCACAGTCTTTCTCTACTTAACTTCCATTTTGCCGTCTACCCATATACATTTGTACATCATTTACCTACCTGTCTAATAATATATAATGCATTTGTTGGTTGGAATGGTAATAAAAACATGGTAATAATAATATTATGGTAATGGTACAGTGGTACCTCGACTTATGACTAATTGGTTCTATAAGAACGGTCGTATGTTAGAACAGTCGTATGTCGAAGCAGTTTTTCCCATATGAATTATGAAATCATGAAGGGTGAAAATAAACAAAATACTCAGCACAAACACAGTAAATATGAAAAAAAAATCCATAAGCCATTGAACTACGTGCACACACCATGTAGGTCGCCTGCTGACTGACTGCTGACTGACTGCTGACTGGCTGTTGACTGACTGCTGACTGACTGCTGACTGACTGCTGACTGGCCGCCGACGCGCCAACTGCAAATTTCCACGGTTGTATCTTGGAGCAGTCGGTCGCAAGTCGATACAAATTTTCGTGACTATTGCTGCTTGTATCTTGGATTAGTTGTAAGTAGATGCAGTCGTAAGTCGAGGTACCACTGTTATAATCAGCAATTGCAATTATTGCATACATAATGATTTTCATTATTTTTTCATTTCATTATTTTTTCATGCATAAAATCGCAATCGCAATATTGGTCTAAAAAATCTGGCCCAAATCGTTCAGCCCTGCTTTACATTAATTGATGGCGACGACTGGTTTGTTTGTGAAAGGGCGGTAAATGGGCTTAAGGAGGGAATCTGAGGCTGCACGGCGACTCGACACTCAAAGGCCTGTAAACAAGCCTTGACTTATTGCTAATGCTACAGATGTTTGACTAATTTGTAGCTTAGCTGCTAACTCCCCTTTATAGGTGGGTATTATAAGGATTAGCCTGTGAGCTAGTGTGTCACCAACCCAGGCCCATGCAGACAAGCTAGCTAGCTAGCCCTGCAGACCAGCTATTCGCTGCTTGCGAATGCTAAGCCTGCTGGCCTGTTTGTTGATGGTAATCCGTATGGCGCTGCCAGGACACAGATGGCCTGTGGTGTATTTCGAGGTAAACACACCAGAGGCAATCTGGTTGCTCGTATGGACCAGCACCAAGATCAGCGCGTTTACAAATGTGTTTGCTGATTTTCTGGCTGAACCTGCATCTCCAGCAGAGTTCCCTGAGGAGTTGAGATTCTTGCCCAGCGGGTGGATATTTATCCTTGGTCATAAATCTTCCTCTCTCTGCTCTCAGGCTTTATGAGTAACATTAAGCATTCCCTGCGCTTTACCCACATTTTGATTTAACAATTTGATGAATGTGAAAAATATCTCCAAAAGAGGGGAGTGTGTTCATGGCAGCATATACGTAGCAGACACATTCAGTTTAATTCTGCTCTGTCCAGTGTGATAACTGGAGATATTACCGCACATTCAGCCTGGCTACAAAAGAGTAGCTCTGCTCAGTGATTTCTTAGAGCTGAAGGTTCCAGCAATAAATGTGAAAGGGTGAGCGGAATTGGGAGGTGGCAATTCTGACTGATAAACAAGTTTGTATTATCTCCCACAGCGAAAGCGCCAAGCACTGGTATGCTAACTGTTTAAGTGCCTGGTTTTGGCATAATGAATGGGAGCGAAGTCTAGATTGATGTTTTCTTTCCAATTAAAACCTCTTCCTTGGTGTTGGCTCTTCTTTTGATTAATGTCAACATTTTTGAGGGCCACCGTGTGCAGACAATTCTAAACTTGATTTGACGGCACCAAGGTCTCCTGAGGGGAGGGAGCTCCTCTGGTCCTAACTTTTTTCCAGTGTGCCTTTTCACACTGTATGGTCAGCACCCATCACCTGTGTATCATGCAGCGCCATCATAGCATAAATTAAGTGTTAACTACAGCACATATGCAAAAGTGTGTGTGTGTGTGTGTGTGTGTGTGTGTGTGTGTGTGTGTGTGTGTGTGTGTGTGTGTGTGTGTGTGTGTGTGTGTGTGTGTGTGTGTGTGTGTGTGTGTGTGTGTGTGTGTGTGTGTGTGTGTGTGTGTGTGTGTGCGCGCGCCGATATTCAATCTAAAAATGTAAGCTTGATGAAAAAAATTGAAATAAATAACAACTTAAAATATTTCAAACCTCATGATGTGAGAAATTATTGGGGAATTCATAATTCATCATCTACATCAATTCCCTGCAGAAGCAGTGGGCAGTATCTCACGATGTATTGATTTCCGATACAAAGGGACATGATTAGAATTTTATGCACATATCGGTATACATAATGAGAATTGCCATCAACTTTTCCATATACCATATATGCACAAAAGTATGTTTCATGGAAGAAATTCAGTCTAATACATAAATGAAATGTTTCAATTAATTTGTGACTTTAACGGCATTTAATCTAAGAGCAAAATTATTTTTAAATCGATCCAGAAATTAAAACAATACAATTTAATTGGACTAATGATTTTATTTTAACCCAGCCTTACTTGACATCTAAGAATAAGGGCTGCAGTTGCAGTACGTTGTATACTACCAATTGTCACCAATTGTCCATTATGAACCTGTTGGGACACGAGTCTGAAAAATATAACGGATATAGATATAGATTCTAACTCTCCGTATCAGATAGTGCTGTCCTCCACAGTTATTGCAGACAAAGCCGATTAGAAAGTCTATTAGAAAGTAACCTGGACACAGCAATGATGGTAAAGCTCACTGATTTGGCTGCGCGTGTGTGTCTCTCTGTGTGTGTGTGTGTGTGTGTGTGTGTGTGTGTGTGTGTGTGTGTGTGTGTGTGTGTGTGTGTGTGTGTGTGTGTGTGTGTGTGTGTGTGTGTGTGTGTGTGTGTGTGTGTGTGTGTGTGTGTGTGTGTGTGTGTGTGTGTGTGTGTGTGTGTGAGAGAGAGTTGCATTTGCCAATCTCCTCCCCGAGCAGACGTCATTGCTCTATGGTGGCATCGGGTGAAGCCCAGCATATGGAGCCATTCGTAGACATGGCGGCATTGCTAAAGTGCAGGGAGGATTACGAGGTGTCAAGTTTAGCTTTTGACTTGGGTCCAGTCAGCAAACCACAGGCAAATGCACTTTTTTGGGCCAGTTAATATACAGTTAAGTAGACTTTGATTCCACAAATCTGTCAGAGAATGTGACATGGCCGCATCTAGATAAAAAAATTGACAAAACAACTGGTGTGTAGACTTACTGTGAGTGAATAGATAAATGAACGCTGCATCTTTTAAAAAGAGACTCAAAACTATTGAAGAGTCCAAATTTGTTGCCTATTCCGTAGATAAAAACGTTTTGGTTGTGCTACAACCCTGGTTTTACGAATGGAGAACAAGACTTCTAACTAAGCCTTAAGCTGTTTCCAAACAGCTCCCCTGAATAAAGCTGAAAACCCCTTTAAACCAAGTCTCAACTTGGCCTTGACAGGCTGTGATTGGGCCACTCTGACACTCATCATATGGCCCCGCCCCCCTGTACATATACTGGGTCACCGCCTGTCATACGTCCTCTCACATATTATTCAGCTCTTGAGCGAGCTGGTCAGTCAGGCCCCTGGTAAGAACTCTTGGTCCTCATTCGTAAAACCAGGGTTGTAACACAACCCAAACCTTTTACCAAATTTTGAACTCAAGTTTTTACTATACCATACTGTATATCTCCAACCTCCACTGACCGCGAGGTCAGAACCGATGTGTCCCATGCAAGACCCCCAAAGGCAGAGTCATAGTCCCCGGGTCCGGGTAGTCCTTTTCAAGGACCAACCGGCAGATGTGACTTCAACCCCCAATTTCAGCAGAAAATAACCCATTTAAAGGGGTTATTTTACATACAGCATACAGCTGAGCTTGTATCACCTGACCGTAACCACTCTCAACCACATAAGAGAGTGGTTACTGTCTTGTCTTAAAGTCTGCAGCGGACATAATAATTCCTTAGTTTTCTCCTTCTTAATTTCCGAAAAAAGAAGGATTGCTTCCAACAGCGGAGAGCTGAATAAGTAAAGAGGACGTATGACAGGCGGTGACCCAGTATATATACCGGGGGGGCATATGATGGGTGTCCGAGTGGCCCAATTACAGCCTGTCAGGGCCAAGTTGAGTTGTTTTAAAGGGGCTTTCAGCGTTATTCAGTGGAGAATAGTTGTCTGTATAAGTGTCTGTAGACAGCTGAAGGCATACTAATAACTCAAGTTCGAAATGAAGTAAAACCATCTATTTAGACCTAACGCTATGCTACTGTAGTATTGGCCAATCCATTAATTTTACTGAACCTCAAAAGTCTGTTAGTTGGGGTTAAATCAGAACATAACCATGGGCGAATGCTCAACATTATTTGCTCTACATTATTATTCAGCATTGTATTCTTCTTTTTTTTATATAATTTTTTTTTTTTAAGAAGAAGAATAGAAATACAACAAAACATAGTGGAACAAACAGTTGGTCACCTTTAGTGTACATTCACACAAGTGTTATACTGATGGAAATGCATGTCAGTTCATACGGTAACTGATCAGTCATCATCTCGTGAGGGCACAAACTGATGGGAATTTTATTAATTACTTTGCTATGTTATGAAATTATGACCATATGAACTTGTGTGTGTGTAACCATATATCTAAATCTATATAATCACATATCAGCACACAGTGTTAATTCCCACAGACAGTATGTACTGTGAACTATCTAAAGCGATAAACTGTACATTGATTCATTCCTTCGACCCTCACAGAGTTTGCCTTATCTTGAACACGTACGTGAGGCCAAACTGGCCATATATTCTCTAGCAATCCATTTTTGCCAGTATTCAAGAAAATATTAATCTGTAGATTTAGCGGAAAAAGTCATTCCCTCCATACTTTGAACATTAGTCACAATCTATCCAGTCAGTCTTTGTTGGAGGTTCAGTCTATAACCATTTTACGTGTCTCAGCTTTCTTGCTCATTGCTAATAATGTCTTTAATAGATATTTGTCTTGCACCAATAGAGAAAGAGCAGTCAATTCCGTCCCCAAAAATGTTCTGTATTGCCCCTATTACCTCCTGCCAGTATGAGCGAATGACTGGGCAGCTCTAAAATACATGGAAATGATCTGCCAGCTGTGCTCCACATTTCCGCCAACTTTGACTCCTTCCCATCTCACTTGTCTGGACACTTTTTAACTTGGGGGTTATAAAATCAAATTCTGCCAACAGAATTTCTTTCCAGAGACCCGAACAGTAGATGGGCGGAAGTAGACTGTACAGAGCACATATGCAACCAGTCTTCCTCCGAAATTACGTTTTTTAATGGATTGAATACTTAAATATAATGTTGAAACAAGTTTCCTGTTGTCCTTATTTTTAAGTATGTCACTATATATGTAAATTAATTTGGTATCACATTTCTCCACAGGTTTGATCTCATTACTCAAAATAAGCCCTGGTTTGTTAATACCATTAATTGGTTACATTTATTTATTTATTTATTTATTTTCTAAACCATATTTATCATATATTTTCTGAAAGCTATCCAATTCTCCCTTTGATGAAATTGAACAGTAAGTGATGCCAATTCTATACCAATGCTTAAACCTCCTGCCAGTCCTTGCTGGCTTGAAGTCCGGGTCAAAGGTGACCCATCTCAGCAGTCTAGACCAGGGGTGTCCAAACTTTTTTCACTGAGGGCCACATACAGAAAAATATGTGAAGGGCTGGGCCACTCACTAGAGGTGAGGTATATCGCCTCACCTCTAGTGTATTAAAGTGAGCAAAACAAATCAAATGTAGGTAAATTATGCTTGATGATTGAATTTGCTGAAAGAAATAAAACAACCTACATTACAGCTTTCCAATAATGAGTTTATTTATTTTGTTACAAAAATTGTTGGCAGCACATTCTCAAAACAGCAGCCTCAGATTGCTTCTTAGTCAGGATGGTGATCACCCTTCACAGCCCTGTATAAAGGAGGACAGGACAGTGGAAAAGGGGATGGGTATATTTCAAGCTTGTTATGCAAATACATTATTGGGCTTGTTAACACATCAACTAACATTTGTTAGAAAATGTTATCAGCTTTAATTGACTGAATTTATTAAGTAATTGGGCTTATTAACACATGAATACTGTGTAATTCTTAACTCACCTATAATGGGAACAGCGTTGCACTCAGTGGGAGCAGTGATGCTGCGCTTTCGACTGAAGGATGGCTGGCAGGTCAGGAGTTAGTTTGGTGGTTGAGATGCAAAGAACATCACAGAGATGGCTGTCGGTCATTTTGGTTCTCAATCTGCTTTTGTTCAGAGTTTAACAGAGAAAATGTTTGCTCACGTATGTTGAGCCGAACAGACTCGTCATTCTTTTTGCGTGGCTTCTCATCAGAGAAAACTTGGCCTTTTCCAAGCTCCGGTAGAAGTCGGGTAGGGAGAGAAGCTGATGTTCACACTGCATTTCGATAAGTTCTAATCGCAGACTCTCTTCCACTTCTCGAGAACAGCTTGATTTCTTTGTCAATGATAGAAAAATCTTGGAAGCACTAACTGAATTCTGTCATGAGAGATGTGATCACAGACACATATTTCCCCTTTTTAGCAAAAAGCTTGTCCTTTGTAAAAGCAAATTTGATTTCAGACAGCGTGGGGAAGTGTGCAACATTGAAGTTTCGTCGTTGTGTCTCGAGATGGAGCTTCACACAGAACGCTTTCATGTGCGCATAAAGTTGTGGTACAAGCTGGTCTTTGCCTTGTAGGCTCTTGTTCGGTGTGTTAAGATGATAAGATCAACTAAAAAAAGCCAGGTCTGCCAACCATAGAGGGTCACTCAGCTCATGAAGAGGTCGGTCCTTCTCTTTTAAAAACTGGTTGATTTCTGATCTCAGGGAATAAAACTGCTGTAGCTCGGAGCCTTGACATAGCCAGCGCACATCAGAATGGGAGCGTAGGCCCCCTTATACAGCATCAACATCAGATTGGAAAGCTGGAAATTCTCTGTGGTAGAGCCCTCATGCTCAAATTATGTTGACAGTTTTCACAACTGTGTATTCTGGACTGTCTTAGCACAGAGGGCTTCTTGGTGGATGATACAGTGCATTTTAACAGCCTCACCTCCACTCTCTTGCACCTTGGCGCACACCATAGAGGCCATTCCTTTGTGCTCGCCTGTCATTGCTGGAGCCCCATCCGTTGTAACTCCACACAGCTTGACCCATTTAAGTACCATCTTGTCAATTGGATCAGACACAGCTTTAAAGATGTCCTTACCCGTTGTTGTGCCCTTTAGACTCCTAAGATCAAGCAGCTCCTCAATAATGCAAAAGTTATCGTCACCTCCCCGCAAAAAAAAAACAGCTGTGCGGTGTCTTTGGCATCTGTGCTCTCATCATATGCAATTGAGTAAAAATCAAAAGTACAAGCTTTATCTGACACTTGATGTTTTAAGTTAGCTGACAAGTCTTCGATTCACCGCACAACTGTGTTTCTGGTCAAGATAACGTTGTTGAATTTTCATTCTTTGATTGCTCTTGTTTTGTGGAGAAGCTGCCTTGATCAAGACAGTAGCTCCACCTAGTGTTAAAACTAAGAAGTAAACTTAAAAAGTAAGGCACAAGTTTTGTGTGTGGGCCATTATTCCATTATATTTTTAGAATTTGCTGCGGGCCAATTAAAAATGGACTACGGGCTGCAGTTGGCCCGCGGGCCGTAGTTTGGACACCCCTGGTCTAGACTGTCTTTCAAGTATTGGTAATTTACATTCCTTAAAACAGTTCTAAGATATACTTTGGTCCATTGATTTAAGTCATTTAGAATTCTGCTCATACATATTTTGCTACCTGATACAGATTGTAATAGTATATCTAACTGTGAGATTTCCAAGTCTCTCCACTTTGCAGCATGCTTGCGATCTTAATTGTGCCGCCTTGTTGAGTCTGCTAAGCATGGTAGTGATCTACCCCCTTTCTCTTTGGACAGAATTTTTTTAATGTAATTCTTTGCACCCTCCCCCACATGATTCTTGAAATCCTCTTATCCGCTTCATTAAATTGTTATGGTGTTACTACAACTGATAAAGATTGATAAACATTTAAGAGTCTGGGAAATCCTATGCGCTGAACCTCTCACCATTATTCCCTTTATTGCCTTGTCATCCCTAATTGACTCTGCGATGGGTTCCATAAATAAGGTGACGAGGGCAGGGCTGAGAGGACAACTTTGGCGGTGACCTCTCTCCAAGTTAATAATCTGAGAGAGGTGTCTGTTAATCTTTATTCTGGCATTGTTGTTGTTGGTGAGGAGTATAGAGTTTTAATCAATTTAAAATAATATATATTTTTTTAAAGCCAAATCAGCGCTTCAGCACCAAGTACAGATACTCCCAATGAACCGAATCAAATGCCTTTTCGCGACCACAGTAATTACTATGGCTCTAGTATTCCCCTTAATCACATGATCAATTACATGCAACACTCATCAATCACTTGTTTAATCTAATATTCCTTTTCCTCTTTCCCCCTTTGTAATCTCTGCCATTAAGGCTTTGCTCTGTCCTTCACCTATGGGGGGTAAATCTATTGATTCTTGAAATGTAGTGTGTTCATTAATAGTGTATCACCTCCAAGATCTTTTTTTTCCTGGTGTGTGTGTGTGTGTGTGTGTGTGTGTGTGTGTGTGTGTGTGTGTGTGTGTGTGTGTGTGTGTGTGTGTGTGTGTGTGTGTGTGTGTGTGTGTGTGTGTGTGTGTGTGTGTGTGTGTGTGTGTGTGTGTGTGTGTGTGTTCTGGAGTACCCCTAGGAGTACGATGACACTTTTTTAATTTTAGGGTCCCCAATTTCATTTCATTGCTTCCTTAGCCTCCATGCCAGAACCTTCAGGGCCCTTGAGCCATTCTCATAATGGTTGTGCATGTGCTATCATTCACGATACTTATATTAAGTCGCCAGAGCGTGTTTTTATTTTATCTAGATGCAAAGTGGAAACTGCAGAACTGAGTGGTCAGAAATATCTCCGACCCCTATCCTGCAATTTTTAAGTCGGTGCCTATCTGAGCTATAGGTAAAAAAAAAAAAAATAGCCAATTATTGAATGAACACCTTGACTTGCTGAATAGAATGTGCATTGTTTTTCTGTTGGGTGGCGTTTTCGTTCCTCCGGCACAGAGACACAGAAGACAGGGGTTGTAAACCTAATTGTATTGTAGAGAGTGGGCAAGTTGGAATTAGCCCAGGAGCAGAAAGACATACAGTATGTCATGGCAGGGCTCCTATCCTGAGTGCGTGTGGGGATGGGGGTTTTAACCTGTTGCTTGTTAGACCAACTCTCACCGCAATCACCTAGATCCAGGTCAGCTGTGGCTGCTCAAACCACACCAGCCCACACCACAGTATTCTTCTTATGTGTCAGGGAAGCTGGAAAATATTTTCTTTTAATATCTTCACACGTTTGGGATAGTTTTTTGTATTTGATGTTTTCTGATACAAATACCCTCTTTTAGCCTGGTACTGGACTGCGATCAAATACCAGTAAGTCGTTGCCAATCATTCCCAAGACATTCCCTGTGAGTAAATCTATCTAACTGCAATTCCTTTAAAATTGTGCATTGTCTGTGTGAAAAGAAACAATAAATAAATCAAATAAATTGTCACATTGATTCTTAAAACTAGTACTATGTCCTTGAACGAGTCACAGAGGCTTTGCGCGCTCCAGAGGGTTTGTTCATGGCAGCCTGTGATTTTTGTCATAAAAAGTGAGCCCAACACTCTTGGACCCTGTACAGGAGGCCGACACTGATGACAACCAGGGCACGCTGGGCTTCGAGGAGTTCTGCTCCTTCTACAAGATGATGTCCACCAGAAGGGACCTATACCTGCTCATGCTCACCTACAGCAACCACAAAGATCACCTGGACCCCAATGACCTGGCCCGTTTCCTGGAGACGGAGCAGAAGGTAAAACATACACACTTACACATACAGGTGGTAGGCTAAGTCTAATTTTGCCCAGTGTGATGGAGCCAGTCTTGCTCAGTCCTTCTTATAAAATTGCCCGTGCTGTACATAGGGAGCAAAGATGTATCCATGGGGTTGAACTCAGGACCAGGCCACTCAACACAATGCACAATTGACCCCCTCTCTGAATAGAGCAGCTATCTATCTACGTCACCTGGAGTTACGGGCCAACATTTGCTCACAAGTTCCAGTCCCAATTTTCGGGAGTTAAGGTTACAAGCCTGCACTGTGACATTCTGTCCCTCCCGTACAAAGCCAACAGTTCTATTGCATTTTCTGACAGGACCAAATGAACATATATGCGCCTGCTTACGACTACACCCTCAAAACACTTAGTTACTTGGTTATGACAGCGAGTCATGATTATCTGAAGGTAGACGATTCCAACTTCAGCTTATCTTCCTCCTTTTACGCTAATTCCAAATTCATCCAATGACCTTGTTTTGCCGTTGAAACTGCCCTTGCATTCTTCTGAGCCGCCTTCTGCTGCCAAATCTGACCAACATCCATCTGCCTCCTCTCTGACAATGCAGCCTTGTTCCAAGGTTTTTCGCTCATCTGACCCAAACCCCACCCTTCCTCCCTGAACCTGACCGGACTCTCGCCTTCCATTTTCGCCCTAGAGTGGCAGTCCTAACTGCAGCGTCCCTAGATTCAGACAAAGCCATCTGTTATTTCCCCTTGGCACACTTGAACTCCTGTCATACTAGTTAGTGGCTGCTCTAAAATGCCCTTGCCATATAAGGTAATTCTACTTAGATGTCCCTACTCAAACATACTTCCCATCCGTTTCCTAAGTTACGTGTCTATCAACTTCTTGAATTTCTCCATCTCAGTGAAAGAAATGTTATATATATATATATATACGTGTGTGTGTGTGTGTGTGTGTGTGTATTTATTTATTTAAATATATATATATATATATATATATATATATATATATATATATATATATATATATATATATATATATATATATATATATATATATATATAAAAAGCCCTCTTTCTTCTTAACCTGGTCATTTCCACTGTACCTTAAGCTGCTTTCTCTGCTGAAGCCTCTCTATTTCTACCTGTCATCTCAACTTTGCTGAACCCTGCTTTCCTTTATTCTTCCCTGACACAATTACAAATCTCTCTAACATAATTATAAATGATTTTGCCTCTTCTCTCTAGCCATCTCTACAAGTGGGGCCCCTCAAATTGCTCAGCATTCCCATCAGATCACTATTAATACAATTCCATCTTTCTCAGCAGGCCCTGAACATTTGACCTTCAGAGTCTGCCCCACCAATCTTTTCCTTCCTGAGCTGGCTAGCGACGCAGTGCTAGAAACCTGTCTCTTATGCAATGGGGTACTGATATCCAGGCCCGCCCACAGAAAGGGTTAGGGAAAAAAAAAAAAGTTTCAGTGGATAGGCCATCCCCAAATCTGCTTTACTCATTTCAACACATGTGCATGCTCTCTATTTTACATAAACACATAAGTCATAGGTGCACACACACACACACACACACACACACACAAACACCATAATATAACTCTTTGGGACACTTACAACACACCAAAGTCAACAAAGGTCTGCTACATTTACAACACACATTTGTGAATAGAAAATGCAATTTCTTACCTTATGCCTTCATCTTTGCCTCTTTCACAGCCATCTTCCTTGTCATTCTGTATGCAAAGTATTTTATAATGTCTTTAAATTAAGCCAGTTCACGCTCAGTGGCAGGTATTACCAGGTTAGTGAGCCTCTCCTGGCTCATTGCTTAGTAATTGTTTATTATTTTCAGTTTACTGAATGATCTCTCTCCTCCAGTCACAGTTACTGGTAAAGTGCAAAATATCCTCAGTGCATTTGCAATGCAAATGTCACCAAAAATACTCTGAACCTTCATTTCATTAATCCTGTTGAAACACTCCAAGGGCGTTGATGAGCCTGAGAATGTGGCACTGTATATCCTTTTCAGATGCAGCATTTGCTTCCAAATCTTCAGATAGAGCCTTGGATTATTTTGTTATCAAATTTCGACAAGAAGACTTCGCTCAACTGCTGGAACATGAGTATTCCCTTGAAATCATTGCAAATGTCTCTGACTGAAATCAGCTGTGCAATGATACTGTCCACTGCAACATAATACACAGAAATCCTAAATGTTACATCAGTAGTCTCCTGTGCGTCTCACCTTTCTTCGGCACGCTGGCGTTTTACATTTACATTACATTTACATTACATTTACATTTTTTACAGTTTTCTCAGCCCGCTATGGGCGAACTCAAGTGGGATTGCCATTGCATGGGCATATTTTGAGCTTCAGTAAGTGTTGAATCCCACTTATGTCTCAAAGAAATTATTTCCTGCTGTAGAGCTTCAATGTTTGCTGCTTCCTGATCCAAAGATAGGTTGCCACTCTAAAGGAGCAAATTCCTGTCTTTAATATGTTCCAGCATTTTTACCCAGACAGTGCACATGACAACTGCTGTCAATGATGTGAAATTATTCTCTCAGTCCTCACGCATCTGACAAGGCCTTGTTGGATAATTTGCAGGATGATATTATGCAATCAAGTACTTCAGTCACACTGGGGAGGTGGCAAGCAATACGTTTTACCGCATCAATACGCACACTCCATAGTTTAACACTCAGGTGGTAAGGAACTGATGTGGAACTCTACCCAGAGGTTACTGCCTGTGTCACGCGCCTTTCAGGCCGAGCTTTGCAGTTAGAGTTTTTCCAGCTGGAAATCTCTCTCAAGAGCCGCGGCCAGCTCTCAATCACTCCTTCACCTGAGCATCCGAGAACAGCCCTTGCCGTGGCTGGGACGTCTGCAGCAAGCCTCTATCCAAAGAGCGGCTCTACCGTCGACCCAGCAGAGAACAAAATGAAAACAGACTCTGACCCAGGGTTACTATACCTAAAAATACAGACTCTGACCCAGGTTTCCTATACCTTAAATAATAAAAACACTGGACTCTGAAACAGGGTTCCCTTACCTTATACAAAAAAATGTCAAAAAAAAAATTAACAGGTCCCCCTCCAGAGGACCTGGGTTCCCCAGAGCAGCACGGTCGACCGGCCTCCTTCCACCATGGCGCTGACAGACTGCCCCCTCCTCCCTTCCGGAGCGTGGGGCCTCGGGCTGCTGCACGGACCGGTGACGGTGTGGCTTGACTTGGCTATTGCAGGGGCTGCTTGGAGAGGTAGCCTGGCTCCTGGATGGTCCTGGCGATGCCTGCTTGGCGGAGAAGCTAGCTGCCAGAGGTTACCTGTGGTGGTTGCTGCGCTGCTTCTCCCCCGGTCCTCCACTGGACCCCCCAGGTGCTGCTGCTGCTAGTTGGGAGAGGGTAGGTGCTGGGGCCGTCTGTTGAGCTGCTGGTGGCTTCAGGGCATCTTTGGATGGTCCTTCTGTGTCCCATCCCCATGCCGGAGCCCCACATTGGGCACCAGTGTGGCAGTTTCACCACCACACGCCAGCCCAACCAACGAGCGGCAAGTGTGGCCGCTCAAGCCATCCCATCCACCACAGGGACATTGTCCTCATGCGAGACAACCAAGCCAAGAGGAACGACTGGCCTCTTGGACTTGTCACAAAGGTTTTTCCCAGCAACGACGGGAAGGTGAGATAAGCAAGGACAGTGCAGCGAAACTGTTCCGCCCTTCTCGGACGTTGTCCTTCTTCTTCCCAGCGAGTAAGGCAGAGGACTGTTCAGCACGACTCCCCAAGGTCAAGGATCCTGGTGGTGTGACATCTTACAAGATGCCAGACTGGGAGTGTTCCCCCCCCCAGGAAGGGAATGTCCCGCCCAATCAGTCTGTACCATGACATTATAGCATTCTGATGTTTGTGCGACATCGAAACACAGGCATATTAAGATAGCCAGACAGTAACACACACAGACAATCTGATCACTCCTCAGATTCGGACTAACATCTCTTTTCATCCGCCTCGTCATTGCCCTTGAGAAGGCACAATCTGTGAGTTTATTCATGTTATTTGTGTATGCATGCAGAATAGCAGCTATGACAACATGTTAACTAACAGGTTATTTACTGTACATCTGCATAGAGACTGATCATTAATCAACATACTTCTGTACTGTTCCACAGCTTCACACGCTTCTATTAAAGATACCAAAAGTGAGCTTTTGTCTCCGGGTACTTTCTGGGAGAGTGTTTAGCTTGCTGCATAGCCACGTACATCAGCCACGTACGCACACTGAGTTCCGTATAAAAAAATAATTGTTTATTGTGTTTGTATTTGTTTATAACTGCTACAATACCCCATTTAGTTTGATATAAGGAGCTGTTTTGGTTTCTATATGCTGCTAAGAAGATACTCTCGAGGATGGTCAGGTCTTTGTTCAAATTCAAAAAAGATTATACTTAAATACATATTTAAATTTTTTTTAAATCAAGGAATTCTTTTTTTCTGTATCAAATGTACCGAACACCGTTCGACCCCTACTGGCTTCCTAAGTTTTCTGGAGTGGTTTCACAAACAGAGCTTTTCATCTGGGAGATGAGTTCAAACCAAACACTGTACACTCTCACTCAATTTAGATTTTCATACACTGCTGCTCTGCAGAGCAGCTGCTTAATAGATTCCCCATTATGGACTCTGGAGTGGCGGTACATAGCCCATAATATCGGCAACATTTAAATGAGCTTCCAAAGGGCCTTTTGGGTAAAGTACTGTACATCTCCTCAGTAATGATAGCGCTGCTTGAAATCTGAAAGCCTATCATTTCATCGTTCCTTTTTATTTTCTTCGCACATCCAATCATTATTCTTTTTTTTTTTCTTTTTTTTTTTTTTATTATTATTATTATTATTTTTTTTTCAATAAATTTTCCCTTCAAACTGAAGATTTTAGTGCAAAGTTTCATTCCCACTCAAGATGCGAGTGATTTTTATTTTTACTCAAATGATTCCCTGCCTCTTTGTCCCCCACTGTGGATTAGATGCGTTGCTCTTCTCTCCCCAGTTGGGGTGCGACGCTTTTGCATGGGATGGGATTTCTTTGAAATTTCTTTGAAAAAATAGTTATTTCCTCTGGGATCATTAGCTAACGTCTTTTTTTGTTTGTGCTGTGATATAGTTCCCCCCCCCCCACACACACACACACACACACACAAACATGCACATATACACACACACACACACGCTTCCTCACGTGCAAACATATTGGCCTGACAGCGGCTGACACAGATGAGAATCCGATCAACCGATCAGGCCGTGACGGGAGTGCAGTTGTACAAATATATTCCACAGGCAGCATGCGGAAAATATATGCAGTTTAGGATACTCCTCACTGAATTGTAAGTTGTTTTAGAGCGGATAATTACAGTTATCAAGGATTGTAGTCATAATGTGGTGCCATGATGTGTAGGGCCTGTGTAAATATTTTTTTTATTTTATTTGGTAGATGATAAAGGTGACAAAGGACCATTGCCTAGAGATCATCAACAAATTTGAGCCATGTCCAGAAAACCAGAAGCAAGGTGTTCTGGGTATTGATGGTAAGTATAGGTTCCCAGTTTGCCTTGCTGTCCTGCTTGCCTTGTATTCACACAGTCATGTTCGAGGAGTTAATCTCTCCATAAGCTTCTCATAAACAACTCTTGAGTGGAACTTGTCTGCCTGAATGATCTCATGCAGTCAATGTCTTGAGAAATGCGGAATCGTTTACCTACTAGATTTACTGGTTTTTGCCATGATCAGAGTAAACTCATTGTTTGAATACATTTTGGTTTCCTGTACGAGTGCGTGAGAGTTAATATATTTATACTGCTTATAAAGACCTAGAGCCCAGATTTGTTCCTGGTTTTCTATAAACAAAATCCAAGTCAGATGGCATTATACCTCATTATTACAGTTTAAAACATACAAATCGGCTTTCTCCCTGGGCCCTACCTTGGGTTGGAGTCACAGCACATGCTCATTCCAAAATAAAAAACAGTGAAAGCCCTCAACCAAACATTTCTCATTTCAGGCTTTACCAACTACATGCGCAGCCCTGCGGGGGACATCTTCAGGCCCGAGCACTACGAGGTGAACCAGGACATGAGCCAGCCCTTGTGCAACTACTTCATCGCTTCGTCACACAACACCTACCTGATGGGTGACCAGCTCATGTCCCAGTCCAGGGTGGACATGTACGCCTGGGTGCTGCAGGCCGGCTGCCGTTGCGTGGAAGGTCAGTACTTCCCGGTCATTCCTGTGAAATGAATAATGCACGCATTGATGGATTGATGTTTCTCAATATTCTCTGGGCCTCACCCACAAGACGTTTTAATTTCTTCTTTTTATATATATATATATATATATATATATATATATATATATAAATCACTTATGAGGCGTAGCTTACGGAGCGAGTTCTGTCAGACAACTTGACGGCGGTACACGCTTCCACGCCCTTATAGGCCGGCCTGTTTAAGCAGGCCGGCCTATAAGGGCGTGGAAGCGTGTACTGTATGGCGTGTACTGTATGGTTATGGTTACTTATTTGTGGCTCATTAGGTCTACAAATGTAATGAAACATTTCATTATGAATGTAAGCTTTGGCACTACTTT
The DNA here is from genome assembly GCF_960531495.2 of Zeus faber. Lineage (NCBI taxonomy): Eukaryota > Metazoa > Chordata > Actinopteri > Zeiformes > Zeidae > Zeus > Zeus faber. Next base: position 28,578,513 of record NC_137194.1, on the reverse strand, counting down.
CATTTATTACACCGTAATTTAATATAATCCCTTTGAAAAGGCATTCTATCTCATTCAAGTGTTTGTAGAAGCCTTCTCAGTGTGTACATGTCCTTACAAACTTATTTTGATCGTACCGAAAAATAAATTCACATGAGGCAGAAAAAAAGGTGAAGGCAGTTCTGTCCATAGGAACATTCGTAAACACGCTATGATTTATAAAATAAAAAAAGTTCCTCATGTTTTGTCAACGAAGCCCAGAATTTTTTAAATGGATTAGTGTCTATAAATTAAGTAATAATACTTTTTCTTTCATCCAATGTACTGTGTCCTACACACACATACATCTAGTTGACTGTTGGGATGGTCAGGATGGTGAACCCATTGTCCACCACGGCTACACTCTCACCTCCAAGATCCTTTTTAAAGACGTCATCGAGACCATCAACAAGTACGCTTTCGTCAAGAATGAGTAAGTCTGGCCTCTTTCCATTAGATTGAAAACATGGAAGGATACACATTCACTCACTCATGCTTGCTTGTGTTCTACTTCTTGATTTGTCTGCTACTGTTCACTGAAGGATTCTACCTTCACCAATCAATACTGTCAAAGTGACAAATTGCACACTGGGAGTGTGTATGTTATATTAGTACACCAGGGTATGTACTTGAAATGTAGCTACAGATACTGCTCACTTAACGACCGAGTTCCATTCCTAGGATCAAGTTGATAAGCAAGGACCCGTGTTATTTCACAGTAAGGGGGCGTAGGGAATGCGAACGCTAGTGTAGTGAATACTGACAGACTGCGGGAACGAGACTGAGAATGATGATGCGATGAGATGTATACAGTGTATAAAGTGTATATACAGTGTATATAGTATATAAAGGGTAATGTGTGATGAGATGCTTGACGCTGAGATGCCATATTGTAACGCAGTGCACAATACAGACTGGTCAGAGAGCTGGTCGTAAGTCCGAACGGTCGTTCAACAGGTAGGTTGTTAAGTTAGTAGTACCTGTATTTGAAATGGAATTAGTGGAATATCTGAAAATCTTCCTCCTGTCTGGGGAAGTTGAATATATTGTCGTTATCATCGGTATTCATAAGCACTCTCAGAGCTGAGATTTATTTACTCACCAAAGCCTCACACCCTTGTGGTCACGTCGAGTGGATTACCCCCAGCATACAGGTAAACAAACATTTTGAGACTGTGGAAAAAGCCAGGTGACTAACTCATCTTGCTGCTTGAGAAAATGGGTGCGTGGGTACTTTGAATATATTTAGATTTTTTTGAACACCTTTTGGGTTACTACACAGTTCCATATGTGATATTTCATAGTTTTTATGTCTTCACGATTTTTCTTATGTAGAAAATAGTAAAAATAGTAAAAATTAAGAAAAACCCTTGAATGTGTAGGTGTGTCCAAACTTTTAATGTTTGGTCATAGACCAGTAGAATCGGATCTTCGCTTTCTAGTATCTGGCTGTAATTCCGTCGCGGAGGATGGCAAAAAGTTTACATATTTTAACTGGCCCAAAAAGGGGAATAAACAACAACAAATACTTGAAGTCAGTTTTTATTTTCCCTTTGTGCAGCGTGATTTTATTGTATTTCATGAAAGTGTATTTCAGAGATGGAAGTTACTTGAGAAAAGGTTCATTATTGCAGTTTTGCACAATAATCTTCTTAAAATACCTCCGTACTATGTGAAATATGTCCTACTGTAGTAATACACTTAAGTTCCGGTAATATCTGCCAGGCAGTTGCTGTGCCGGTGCTTTTCCCATTCAGGAGCATTTATATTTAAAATTTAAAGAAGAACGAATATATCGTTATTGTCTGTGCTTCACATTATACTGTGATACAAATGTTTGGCCATATTGCCAAGCCCTAACAGAAACCTAAGTCAATCTACAGTTTGACAGTCTAAAGTCAATGGAGCAAACAAAAGACAAAAGTCTTAGAAAAAAACATTTTAAATCCTCTTTTAAAAAACAGGAAACTCACAATATAGTCACACGTGTCTTGGGGTAATTTGAACATGTTTTCAATAACGCCAATATCCTATTGGCAACAGTAGGCTGCCATTTGGAAGCAGCGCAACTTCCTGTTTCTAGTCTCATTTTGATAAGCATTTTGATGAGGTTGAAATATGGTGAACCTGTCCTTTAACAAGCACATTAACATGCAAACCTATATTGGCAGTGAATTCATGAAAATGCCCCTTACTTTTACTTTTGTCCTTATTTAATTTGAAATTGTCTGTAGGAACCCTGTAGTCAGTGTAGTAAATGTGGTCCAAAGCGAAATGTAAGGCGATAAGATTTAGGTTCACATGTGCTGTCACAACACATTTTAGTATTGAGGTTACAGCGAGCCGTGCAGGCTGGGCATTGTTTTCTGTCCGTCAGTTTAACTAGCATGTGGGAAAACAGGCCTGAAGATTACAGCCATAATGCTATTGCTACACATTACGGTATTACAGTCAGAGTAGGCGCATTGGTTCTCAGCATTCTTGAAAAAATATGGGATAATAACGCATGGAATTCAATTGCAAGGGTCTGCGCATTTCATGAGATAGTTGAAAAGTGTTTTGTTTTTTTCTTCCACCCCACCGTGTTCTGATTATTTGTATCTGGATGAACCACCTTTTATGCCATTGGTTTGATTCCTAGCGACTGTGAGATCGCTAGAGCGGGAGACATTTAGTGTAATGCACGCATCGATGGACGCGCTGTTCCAGTACATCTCGCATACGCAGGCAGAGCGCCCACTAACACCCCCCCCCCCCCCTGTCAATAGCAAAATGTTGAAAACGAATGTTGAGAACACATACATGCACATTACTTAAATAAATGGTGGACTCACTTTGCCAGTGAGGCGATTTCACAATCATCTACACCGCGTTCCAAATTATTATGCAAATTGGATTTAAGTGTCAAACATTTAATTTTGTTTTTCAATTAAACTCATGGATGGTATTGTGTCTCAGGGCTCTTTGGATCACTGAAATCAATCTCAGACACCAGTGATAATTAGTTTGCCAGGTGAGCCCATTTAAAGGAAAACTACTTAAGAAGGACGTTCCACGTTATTAAGGAGGCCACAGGTTTCAAGCAATATGGGAAAGAAAAAGGATCTCTCTGCTGCCGAAAAGCCTCAAATAGTGCAATGCCTTGGATGAGGTATGAAAACATTAGATATTTCACAAAAACTTAAGCGTGGTCATCGTACTGTGAAGAGATTTGTAGCTGATTCAGAGCACAGACGGGTTGGTGCAGATAAAGGCATAATGAGGAAGGTTTCTGCCAGACAAATTCATGGGATTAAGAGAGCAGCTGCTAAAATGCCGTTACAAAGCAGCAAACGGGTATTTGAAGCTGCTGGTGCCTCTGGAGTCCCGTGAACCTTAAGGTGTAGGATCCTCCAGAGGCTTGCAGTTGTGCATAAACCTACTATTGGGCCACCCCTAACCAATGCTCACAAGCAGAAACAGTTGCAGTGGGCCCAGAAATACATGAAGACTCATTTTCAAACAGTCTTGTTTACTGATGAGTGCCATGCAACCCTGGATGGTGCAGATGGATGGAGTAGAGGATGGTTGGTGGATGTCCACCATGTCCCAACAAGGCTGCCACTTCAGCAAGGAGGTGGCGGAGTCCTGTTTTGGGCCGGAATCATGGGGAGAGAGCTGGTCAGCCCCTTTAGGGTGCACCATCTCATGCTGCAAAGAATACCTCTGTCATTGGCTGCTATGGGCATAAAAGGAGAGAAACTCATGGTGTGGCCCCCATCCTCCCCTGACCTCAACGCTATTGAGAACCTTTGGAGCATCCTCAAGCAGAAGATCTATGAGGGAAGAAACAGTCTTTATTCGTCACGCAACACTACAACACATGCTTGCACACACATGCACATGCTTTGATGGTGGCCGGTGAAATGGAACCTCTGCATTTGACCCATCCTGGCTTGTCCTTCCTCCGGGGGCACAGCCAGGAGCAGTGGGCAGCATATGTAGACGCGCCCGGGGACCAGGTGATAAGTGTCCATCGCTGGTCAGACGATGATGGGTGCATGTTTTTGGTGGGGGTCCTTACTGACGTGAGGTGGAGGAAACCCCATGTGAGCACGGGGAGAACATGCAAACTCCACACAGAAAGGCTCCTATTTTGGAGATAACCCGCCAGAGCACGGTGCCAACAGCGCCCCAGGCGCGAATCGAACCCAGGACCTTCTTGCTGTGAGGCAGCAGTGCAATGCACTGCGCCACCGTGCCACCGTGCCGGGTGGGAGGCTGTTCTGACGTCCTGCAAAGAAATTCAAGCAGAAACTCTCCAAAAACTCACAAGTTCAATGGATGCAAGAATTGTGAAGGTGATATCAAAGAAGGCTCCTATGTTAACATGTAACTTGGCTTGTTGAGATGTTTTTGATTGAAATAGATTTTGATTTCAGTAAATGCTGCAAATTCAACAAATGACCATTCTCAGTTCTTTACAACCTGTAATATGTTTTGAAACACTGTTGTGCATAATAATTTGGAACAGTGCATTTTGAGTTTTTTATTTTTGAAAAAAATACTGTTGACATTGGTAGGTTTGTTCAATAACATTCAAATTCTACCCTAATGGTTGATGCCTTGAAAATTATACTGACTGTCATTTGCATCGAATATTTAGGAAAACCAGAGGAAAATATCATTTGCATAATAATTTGGAATGCGGTGTATATGAAACAGCAGCAATTTATTAACAGGAACTTATGGCCTTTAATTTTTCTCAGTGGACAAACAAAGGTGTTCATATATCCACTCATCCATCATATAATACTCAAAGTGCCTAATGGACCATCAAGCCTCCATCTCCCAACCCCACGGCAGAATGGGGGGGCAGAGCAAGTATTGATAGTGCTGTTGCGCCCTGATAGCGTCTCTGAAAGTGCCGAATATTTACACAATAAAATCCAGATTTACAAAATTAAGTCAAAAGGTGTCTTATTATAATTTTTTCCATAGGAATTATGAAGCACCAATGCGTTCTCACTCCTTGCGGAAACGGTGGGAAAATAAAATCCATATTTACGAAAAATGGCAAGGGACTCTTTTCAACGTCTGCAACGCTCATCATTGCGATTGTAGGAACTACTGATGTGAACAGCTATGCTGTCAATGACGAGAAATCTTCCTGTCTCCATGACATCTTCTGCTTGATTGGATTAGTGTGTAGTGTACTACGGTGAAACTAGATGATGAGAAGATGAGAATCCATTATTTAAGGCATGGGTTTAGAGCATTTCAGCCCCCCCTAAAAAATGCATTGGCTGACCATTGCGCGCAGGACTCGGCATCACTGGCAGAAAGTGATCCCAAAATAACGCTAATCGCAGCTATCTGTATTCATCAGATCTAGGACCACGGAAAACGCTTGCAGTTGAAAAGTCATTTAAAATTGTTCCATTCCACAATCGGTGCCGCACATGTGTACAAAACTCGGGTTGGACCTCGTCAGCTTTGCTGCAGTGTGAAGCCAGTAGAATGGTGTGATAGGGCATTGCTCAATGCAAATGGCATGGAGACAACAGGTTTATGTACACAGGCATGCCATACTCACTCTGTGCTGTATTGTCACCAGAGGTTCTGTGGGTGATTTAAGTTTGAGCCTTATAAGGAAAAGAGAAGTGGAGCGAATAATTCAACAATGGCTCAGTCTGAGCTAAAATTCTGTGTATCTCAAGGGAAAGGCCCACAATTTTCAACCCAGGCCTTATTAAAAGGTTGATTCCCATAATTTCTAACTGGTTATACTGTAACACAACCTTGCTGACGATTTTACTATTGAGAAACTCACTACTCTGCTGTAGCTTCTCACTATGCTTGAATGCGGTCCAACGGCAAACTTTTAAGCTTTACAAAAACTAAGAATCTCCTTTTTAAAACCGGAAAATTCACAATATTGTCTATCTTTGTGTGTACTTGGAAGATGAGGGATCACAAATGCTACCTTTGATCAGATTTTTCAGGGTTTCATTGGCTCTTTTAATGAAATCAGCTCTTTTGGCTATATATGCACTAACATGAGATACTACAAACTGGCAGTTCTGCCACTTTCTACTGACAGCCTACTGTAGCCAATGTTATGCTTTGGATGTACGACAGCAATTGCAAAAAGTTGTTTTAAATAAAACATGATCAGTGTTTCCCATGCATTCATTTATCTGTGGCGTCCCAAAAATAATTTCTAACTGGGACACTCTGTCACTAGCTTACCCCCCCAGTTAGCTACCACCACAAATACTACACACACTGGTGATAATACAATTATTCACAACATATGCTTTGACAAGTATCACTATAATCTTTTTTTTTTTTTTTTTTTTCTTAAGGTTAAAAGTTTGCGTCATTGAACAGCAGTTATGCAACTGTGAGAAGTTTCTCAAGGGTAAATCGTTAAAATGTTCAAGGTTGTACTATGAAAAGTCAAAAGTCATGTTGATGGGAACCTTTCTTAGTCTGAAGCATATTATAGGAAGGACACATCTTCCTGTTTCCAACTGAAAATGAAAATTTGACACACCCAGCTGCATGGATTCAAATGACAATTTGGAACCCCCCTGAGGAATTTATTGTAGTTCCTGTGTTTGTTCTAGATTGTCTTTGACAGGCAGTTGTTCCAGATTGGCACATGACCAAACGCATCCATTTGCACAAACTTTTTTTTATTTTTTTATTTTTTTAATTTATACATTTTTTTGAGATTGATAACAAAACTCCAAAAAAGGGCACCCCAACAAAAATGCCTAAAACCAGACGCAGAAAGACTACAAACACCCACCTCATCAGAGCAGAGGAATCTGAGTGTTAATCCCATCAAATGCGCACAGGAGGTTGTTGTGAAAGACGCTATTTTTAGGCCCAGTCTCACAAGTGGAATAAAAAGGTGTGTGTGTGTGTGTGTGTGTGTGTGTGTGTGTGTGTGTGTGTGTGTGTGTGTGTGTGTGTGTGTGTGTGTGTGTGTGTGTGTGTGTGTGTGTGTGTGTGTGTGTGTGTGTGTGTGTGTGTGTAAAACAACATTTTGCACAGTGCATTTTTCAGATAATTGGCTGAAAAGACAGGGGAGAAAAGGCTGCGTTCAACATCAAAGCGTGCATGTGTTTCTTTTCTTTTTTCCAGGACACTCGGTAAGAAAAAGGCGGAGTGACTGAATGAGATGAGATTCAGGATGAAATGGCTTAATCTGCCCCATTGACAATGTGTGAGCGTCGTGGCTGATTTGGTTTGTTAACGGGGCTTTTTTTTTTTTTTTTTTTTTAAACGTCAGTCTCTTAAATGCCTGCATTGTAAATGAATGAATGAATGAAACTTTACACACAAATGAAACATCCATCAAAAATGGGCTCAATATGTATTTCCTTTGGAAGTAACATTTTTACTAGATTGGTGTTACTAAGTACTTGCAAATGACCCAATTACACAGCCCTAGAAAAGCCTTGATGGTTTGCCAAAAGAATACAAGTCAAATGGTCTTTGCTTGTTGCCTTTGTATTTTTTTGATCTGCCCTTTTTGACAAGGGTCTCCCTTTGCCACCGGGCAGCACAATCCCCTGGAAAAAGGTCAAAGACTTGGATTTGAAATGCTTCGTGGCAGCAGAACTAAAGGGTGGTTTACACGCACAGCCATACTCAGAATGCCGCGAATAATCAGGATAGGTCAATAATTTGAAACGGTCACTTGCGTAATACACCTAATCCCTTCCAGCAACATCCCTGGTTCACAAGTTTGAGTTTAATAGAGAGAAACATGAGTATTAAGTCCAAAGTTCTGTGCCGATATTATGAGCTTATTAGCTCGTGATCCAGGTTTCAGTGCACGTTTTGCGGTTGCAGAACACCAGTTTGACTATTCTTTATTCCTTTTTTTGTTAGAAAGTGAGAGAAGCTAATAGGCTCCTTTAAAGAGAGATTCTTGCACTGTTCTTTTTTTCTCTGGCCTCCATAAACCACTCGAGTGTAAAGATGTGTCTGTGAAGTGAGGACTGTTGTATGAGAGTGAACTTGACTGGAATACAGCAATCTGGTGAAGATGGTGTTTAATCAGGCCCTCCATGAAGTTGCTCTCCGTGCCTCTATAATAATCAATAATGGTTTAAACGTGTTTGAACCAACCAAAAACATTGCACCAGCCAAGATGGTGTGCATATTGATACCTTGTTCATAGGGTTGTCCTAATGCCGATTATTACTCCAGTCGCAAAAAGGTTGCTATTCTGTTTACGTGACCATTACCATTTGTTTAATCTGAATATTGCCTCAAACCATCTATAATTGTGATCATATGAACATTCGAGTAAAGAAGTGAAATGGTGCTGGCCCTGGTTTTGTTGTACATGCTTTGTAATAAAAGTAGCAGTGGAATAAATTGGTGTAGAAGGGACACTATTCTATAACCACTAGATGAAACGCTAAGAAATCCCCAGGTACTGTAATTGGGGGAAAGTGGCCTTCTCCGTGTCGTCTAGGTCAGCCCAGTCGATCCACGTGCGCATTTGTGCAGAATCTTGACCCGTTCTTACCCTCTGCCACCCAACAGCTACCCCGTCATCCTGTCCATCGAGAACCACTGCAGCGTTCCCCAGCAGAAGAAGATGGCCCAGTGCCTGATGGAGGTCTTGGGCGACAAGCTGGACCTGTCCAACGTCCGGGCTGAAGAGACAGGTCATCTGCCCTCGCCGGAGACCCTCAGGGGCAAGGTCCTCGTCAAGGTAAAAGGATCTGAGCTGGGAGAAGGGTGGACGTTTCATTTCCTGGAGCCGGAAGGACCTGTATTCGTTATACAGTTCCCACTGTTCTCATGAGGGGAGCAGAGCTTGCCTCAAGTCGGCTTTAAATATTTAAGTAGGATGTAAGCGCTGTAATATTTATTTGTTAATTTGTTTAATTTATTACATTTTTTTTTTTCAACATGAATTTCATGTCTGAAACCAATTTGAGTGCGAGTACCAAAGCCATGAAGTACCCACCCGCTATTACTAGGAGGTGGAGTGGCATTCAAAAATTGAGGTTAATGACTGCTTATGGAATCCGGAGGGCTGAATTCCGGCGCACCAGGGATTTCATTGCATCCTGCCATCGTCAATTTTTATTTATTTTGTATTTTTTCAGGGTTGGATACCTAAATAATATGATAATTTTGATAGCATCTACTGAATGGCCTTGTGTTGAGTATTGAAATTGCATTCTGCATTCTGTTGGAGTTTGATACACGAGTAGTTCATCTATAGCTTCTACACGAAGTAGTCAGCGAGTAAATGGGTCACGTCATTTTTATTTTTGATAGAACTTTTTTGAGAGAGATTCATGTAAACGCAGTACGTGGACAAAAATTGTATTAAAATGTTGTTAAGTAATCCATATTGAGGTCCAGGAATCTGCTTTGGTCAAGCACCATTAATGCAACTTTACCCCAGACAAATTCAACCCACCCAGCAAGCCTTGCAGGCACCCACCTCCTTGTCACCATGAATGAAAATGATTGCCTACCGTCGACGGCCATTAAACTCTGCTTGGGGGTTGGTTGAGGCGATTTTTACTGTTATTGCAGGTGGCCCGAGTTGGCCGAAAGAAGGGTGAAGGAAGGTGGAAGGGTCGAAAGCAGTGCCTCCATATCCCCATACTTGGGTCAACCTCGGCTGGAGTCTTGTATGCGGCATTCCAATTGAGCTCCTCAACAGGTGTTGTGGACATTTTAATGTAATTGTGGGGATAATTCCTCAAGCCTCGGCGAGCCCTCGTCAAGGTGAGGGGGTCACAGCTTTCAAATTCTGGCTGAAGTTTGGTGTCGTTTTGTTTTCATTTGAGCGCAGTCTCTCCGATCCGATAGCCAGCGCTTCCTTCCTTCCTTCCGTCCGTCTTTGTTTCCGTCCTCGTTTCTCGCGTATTTCCTCCCATCTCCACTCAAGTCTGCCGGTGTGCTCTCCTAGGGCAAGAAGCTGCCCGCCAACATTGATGAGAATGCAGAGGAGGGAGACGTTTCTGACGAGGACAGTGCTGACGAAATGGAGGACGACTGCAAGCTGATGAACGGAGACGTAAGTAGCCTCCCGCCTTGTTGACGCGCTCCCGCCGGAAGGACGCATCTACCCGCTTCCTGTTCCTGCGGGAATGATGTGTTTACCTGTTCCTGTATTTGTGTGTGTATTGACTGTACTGGTTGTGTTAAAATGTTTTCCTTTTTAACCTTGGAATCTGCATTCGGTCTCCCCTCTTTCTTCTTTGGAATTAGATTTCACGCTGATTATATCTATAGTGCACTCTGTCGAGTGCACTCCCTTCTCTCTCTCTCCCTCTCGTGTGTGTGTGTGTGTGTGTGTGTGTGTGTGTGTGTGTGTGTGTGTGTGTGTGTGTGTGTGTGTGTGTGTGTGTGTGTGTGTGTGTGTGTGTGTGTGTGTGTGTGTGTGTGTGTGTGTGTGTGTGATTAATCGATATTTCTTTCAGTGGTAGCGTCTCGTCCACAGTATATCTAGTATTTCTCGCCATGCAGTGTCTGAATCCCCCTACCGCCCCATGATTATCAGAATAACACGTTCTTCCCTACCTACAGTGTGTTTTTATCACCTTCCTGGTTCCTTGTCTCATCATGACCCTCTCTTTCTCTCTCTCCTCTATCTCTTCCTCCTACGTTCATTTCAATGTTGCTTACCTCTTTCAAAGTGGAAGGTATTGTATGCTCATGCTCATTCACCATGTTAGACGATAAGCCCTCATTGCCCTGCTGTGCCCTGCCCCGCCCTGCTCCGCCCCACTCATCGTGTTTCATATTTATAACTGTACCGCCCGTGAAACCCGCATTAAAAACTCTTTTAAAGTCGGGGGAAAATTGGGCTTCGGAGGTATTTATTGAAATCCATCGCAAGTTAAAAAAGCATGCATTTCCAAAACTTGTACCAAACCAATCTCGAAGCAGTTGTCTTTTTCAGTTTGTGAGAAGTACGTTTTGGTGGGGAAAAATTGTCTTGAGTTGGTTTGTGGATGAAGTGTGCCACCTAGAGGCCGAGGGCAGCATGTGCTTGTAGCCTCTCGCTCTCTCTCTCTCTCTCTCTCTCTCTTTCTCTCTCTCTCTTTCGATCTCGCTCTCGCACGCACAGCGCACAGCACGTGCGCCAAGAGAGTCTCGTTTCGCTCATATTGCATAATATTTCATATTCCCCAGCCATAACTCCCATGTGTTGCGTTAAAGTATGGAGCTTGCATTACCAAAGCTGTCATCCGTCATCTGACGAACAGCCCCCATGGCATCTTGTGTTGTGTAACCAGATGTTTCCTCGCATCTTTCCTCATCCAACTGCTTAAAATTTTTTACGAGCCTGCATGGGAGCAAGTACAAAAGTCATTGTATCAAAGGAAGCTTTCTATTGCTCAGAGATACAATGTTTACCTTTAGTGCATTGAGTGGGACGTTAAAGAGTCAGGGTTCTGCTCTGCGAGTCGCATGAGTCTCTTTTCGAGTTTCTTCCTCCTACGTTTATTTCAATGTTGCTTACCTCTTTCAAGGTAGAAGTTTTTGTATGCTCATGCTCATTGACCACGTTAGACGATAAGCCCTCATTGCCCCGCCCCACTCATCGTGTGCCATATCCATAACTGTACCGCCTGTGAAACCCGCGTTAAACACTCTTTTAAAGTCAGGGTAAAATTGGGCTTCCAAGGTTTATTAAAGTTAAAAAGCATGCATTTCCAAAACTTGTACCAAACCAATCTCTAAGCAGTTGTTTTTCCAGTATGTGAGAAGTACTGTATGTTTTGGTGGGGGAAAATTGTCTTGAGTTGGTTTGTGGATGAAGTGTGCCACCTAGAGGCCGAGGGCAGCATGTGCTTGTAGCCTCTCGCTCTCTCTCGCTCTCTCGCTCTCTCTCATGCGCCAAGAGAGTCTGGTTTCGCTCGTGTTGCATAATATTTCATATTCCCCAGCCGTCCTCCCTCATACTTTAACTCCATATCTTGTGTTAAAGTATGGAGCTTGCATTACCAACGCTGTCATCCGTCATCTGATGAACGGCCCCCACGGCAACGTCGGTGTTGTGTAACCAGATGTTTCCTCACATCTTTCCTCATCCAACTGCTCACAATTTTTTACGAGCCTGCATGGTAGCAAGTACAAAAGTCATTGTATCAAAGGAAGCTTTCTATTGCTCAAGGATAAAAAGTTTACCTTTAGTACATTGAGTGGGAGGTTGAAGAGTCAGGGTTCTGCTCTGCGAGTTTCAAGTCTCTTTTACAGCACATATAGACTGTGTATTAACTTCAACCTTCTCTCTCCTTCTCTTTCCCTCGCGCTCTGTGTCCTCCCACCCGCTGCCCGCTCCCTCTGTGCAGACCACGGCCAACAGGAAGCAGGTGGAGAACGTGGCCAAGAAGAAGTTGGACAGCCTGATGAAGGAGTCCAAGATTCGGGACAGGGAGGATCCGGACAGCTACACCATCGCTGCTCTGCCCCCTGCGGCCAAGCCCACGGACAAGGTTAGCTATGGGTTAGCAACTGGGTGCCTGTTTGGGGCCTTTTCCAGTGAAACTTGATGACATTTAGAGTGTATAAGGAGCCAGATAGTATTGAGATTATAAATCACTTTTATGTTATATTTTTTAAGATAAATTGACTCGTCTACTCTTCATGTACAGTTTGTGTATAAAATTATTCAGAAAACGAATAGAAAATTGTATATTTTTTATTTCTTCTGAAGTCTTGAAGATGTGTGACGAGAACAGCAAACTTTTCAATCTCTATAGCAGGGGTTTCAAAAACAGAAAGATGGATGTTATATATATATATATATATGTGTGTATATGTATGTATATATATGTGTGTGTGTGTATATATCCGTATATATGTATGTGTATGTATATATATATATATATATATATATATATATATATATATATATATATATATATATATATATATATATATTTATTTATTATTATTGCCTATAAAAATAGGCAATATAAATATAAAAAGTTAATAATAAAGCAATTAAAAAAATAAAAGTGAATAAAGAAAATGGGCATATGTGAAATTATGAAATTATACAATTAAACCTAACGGTTAACTGTGCACATTAAATATGACGATATGTGATAATGCAATAATGATAAACAACAAAATATATAAAAAAGGAAACAAAGAAGTAAAAGAAGAGAAGAAAAATAAGTAAAAACAAGTGAAAACCAGTGATTCAGAAAGCCGAACCTAAGATAAGAAAATAAATAAAATAAAAATGGTAATGTACAATAAACTTAATGACAAAGACATTAAATATAAGTATAAGAAATGGACAAAAAATATTTTTTTTATTAAATTAAATTAAAAGTTAAAACATCTCTCATTAGAAAATTCACATTCAGTTATTATCAAGAGATGATTTTGGGGAGATAATAATTATAGATAATGATTATTTTTTACAATTACATAATAAAGAGAGAGTTCAATCCAGTTATCCGGTCTGCATTTTGCGACCTGAAATTAGTTTGTCACCTCTTCTACCGCAATAAATGAATTGTCCTTATTTTATAACACATCTTGTTTTTTAAAAGTTCTTTCTTATATTTTGTCTTTTGAGAAACACAAACACTTGCTTATACAGTATTAATATTAATATCGCAATCATATTAATCTTATCAATTCATATGTTCTTACCACATTGGCGGATTATCATACCTTATAGTATATATTTTTTAGTGCAGACATTTTTTTGCAATCATCTTTTTGTTGACATTGAGGTATTTTTTGTTTGATAAATTTTTTGCTAAATAATTTTTTTTCCTCTATAGTCTCCCTGCGTTTTTTCTCTCTACTTTTTTCTCACAAGCTAACAACTCCTCTTCTCCTGTCTCGCTGTCTCCATTACTCAAGTTAAGAGGCGGTGGGCGACGTTTGGGAAGGCGGTGTGTTTTAATCGGGTACTCCCAACCCACCTAATGGGAGTGCACGACTTCAATTAGGCAAGCGCTTGTCCTTGCCCCCCCTTGCTGCAATACATTGAGTCTAAAGTACCTACCGTCCTACGTTCTTTTTAAACAAATGACTGATTTTCGAACCAAGCATTAAAAATGACCACTCTTAAAGGGATATCTACCTAGAAAAATTCTCCACATTTAGTTCCTGCGTTTTTCTAGCGTTATTGAACATATTAGTTTGTAAATCTGCTTTGTGGTAGCCCTTGTGTTCATTATTACTATCCTCTTGCTTATCGCCTTGTTGTCCTCAGAACAAAGGAGAGGATGGCACCGACACCGCAGACGAAGCCAACCCTGCCAGCAACAAGCGGGGGGCACGCTCCTTCATGGGCAGCTTCTCCAAACGCAAGGTGTGTGTGTGTGTGTGTGTGTGTGTGTGTGTGTGTGTGTGTGTGTGTGTGTGTGTGTGTGTGTGTGTGTGTGTGTGTGTGTGTGTGTGTGTGTGTGTGTGTGTGTGTGTGTGTGTGTGTGTGTGTGTGTGCACTTACTCGCGCACGTGCGAATAAGTGACAGCAACATTATGATGTGAGATTTGAATGTTCTTAACTTGGAAAAACAGCTGAAGTATTAAAGTGTTTTTTTGTGCTTTTCCCCTACCCCTCCGGCAATCGGATGGTTTAGTGGGCAAGCAGGACAAAAATGTACCATATTCACCCGAATATACATGTAGGTCGACCCTGATTATGAGACGACCCCCCAAATAAAATAATTGTATTTGATAATAATGATAACGCAGCATGCAGTTGTTCAGAGAATACACGGTAGCCTATGTACGAAAGATTGAACGTAATGCGGATCCAAATTTCACAAGCGCGAGTTCCACCAAGAAGCCGCTGGCAGTTTGGAACATGCTAAGCATAGCTCAAGCTGATTCCCATCTGATTGAGTCAGTAACACTATGGTGAGTGCAGGTGAGTCACACAGGAGCTAGCAGACCCACCTGCTTCTTTTAAATCAGCCGTGCAGGAAAATTTTGGGTTCCCGGTGAACTAGGACAGCAATGGAAAGAAGTGGTGGATGGGACGAGGACGGTTTGTCTGCGTTGTTCCACAGTTGTAGGGTATGTGTGTGGAAACAAATTGAAACACTCCTGCTATCCACAAGTTCTATTTTTTATTATTCTACCGTATATTGACATTTAAAAGTCTTGACCCCGAATATAAGACAACCCCACTTTTTTGGGGGGGAAAGGAAAGACCCTATACTCGGGTCTTTCCTTTGCTTGAAATGTAACTAGTTAACAGTGAAGAGACATGAAGTTTTCAATATTTTGAGATTTTCTGTTTCTGTCTGTTTCTTTTATCATGGCCACCCATCTCTAAAAGTGATGTGTACACTAAGCCAAATGCATAATTCCACTTTTACCAAACAAAATTCCCGTTCAGATTACTTTCATCAAGTGTTTCAAACCCAGACAAAATGATAATCATTTGAAATATTGAATTGAAAAACTGAAAGACTCACAATACACTTCAGAGTATGTCATCTAGATTTAAATCACATCATATTCTCATCACATTAGTCTGGAACATCGTGAAAGAGTCCTGTCGAGGATAACTGCCCGTTCTTAATATTTTTGATTAAGTTATTTATCAATTTCAGAAAAAGGCCAGCAAGCTGAAGAAGACCTCCAGTCTAGAGGACACGGACACCGACCCAGAGAGCACCAGCAGCACCTCCCGCGCCCCCCTGCACCACAGCAAGTATGCAAACATGCATACTTTACCCTTAACCATAGAACGTAGCTTGTAGATGTTATCACATTGATTTATGATTTTTTTAAATTGAAGGGTGAATTAAAAGTTGCGTTAAAAGTAGAATTTATTATTGCACTTAATGAACTGAATGAATGTTGTGACGAACTGCGAAAATAAATGTGGGAAAAAGTCAGAAAAGAAATAGCAAAAATGGTGATAAATAAAATGTTTAATTCTTAAATTAAGGAAAGTAAGGAAGGTTCAGAGCATCAATAGTCTGCTGTTTCAGCTCGGGCTCGGCGCTCCCTGCTGTTCTAAAATGTTGTCTCATCTACGCCACCGCTTTCAACCAGTTCTCTCTTTTTCCACCCCCCCTGCCCGGTAGAAAGAAGAAAACAATGAAGCTGTCCAGGGCACTGTCTGACCTGGTCAAATACACCAGGTCCGTCGGGCTCCATGACATCGAAGCACAAGGTCAGCAGGGGTCAGCATTGCTTATAACCTATGTCTATGACTCTTCACTCTTCTTTTTATGGAGTTTTCGCAGATTCTGGAAGGTACCCCACGATCAAATAGTCCTTAAACTCCTGGACGCTACGATGTCTCTTATAGAAAAAGGGAGCAAAGCTCAATTTTCCAGTCCGATTGACCTTCTTTTCTTAGTAATCTGTTTTCTTGTCTTTTCCGGATGGGTTTTGAAATTCAGTGCAATTGTATTGATGGTGTTAAAACAATCTGTGGCACCTAGGTAGTTCAAATGTATATTTTATGACTTTTATTTTAAGATAGGTTGAGATGTATTTCAAACATTGACTTGGGCCCTGTCTACACGTATATGAATCTTTTTGAAAACTTTTCTCTGTGTTTTGGCCTTCCGTCCCTACACGAAAACTGCATTTAGGCTCACTAGAAGCTAAGCTTTTGGAAAAGGCCTACCAGGATGGCAATTTTTTAAACTCTACTTTCAGTGTATTTGCGTGGGACGGTTAAAACTGAGCTCCTTGAAAACGCTGACATCATGACCTCCGAGGTCACATTTGAACATGCGTCAGGAGTATTGTTAAGGAACCGGTATCAAAATCCAGGTTTTTGTATGGGTGACCTGCCTCCAATGTTAAAATCCAGAGCTAGGCTGTTCCTTTACTCCACACTATTAACTCTGTCCGCCTCACAGCCAGCTGCAGTTGGCAGGTGTCCTCCCTGAGCGAGACCAAGGCCCATCAGATCATGCAGCAGAAGCCGTCCGCCTTCATCCACTTCAACCAGCGGCAGCTGTCCCGCATCTACCCCTCGTCCTACCGCGTGGATTCCTCCAACTTCAACCCGCAGCCCTTCTGGAATGCTGGGTGCCAACTGGGTAATTCAGAGAAGTTCAAAAAGGCATCAAATGCCACTCCCAGTCAAGTGTCAAGTCTCCAGAAATCTTGAATCTGAAACATATGTGGCCATTTCAAGAAATGTCTCTTGTATTTTTAAGTCAAACGGCCCATCAAAAAGAGGTTCACAAATAGCCAATGAATTATCAATTTCATCTATATGCAAATATGCCTATTTACAAGAAAATCATTTGCCACAATGGTTTAAGGTGGTTAACAATTTACTTAAAGCACATCATTTAAAGCACTTGTGGTAATGTGTCATATTATAGTACAAAAAAAAAGAAAAAAGGGTGCAGTTATCTTAACGTCTGTAGTAAAGTATAATGGAAAACAATGAAAGAATATGATAGCAGTAAAAAAATATGATAAAATGAAATAAATACCATAGATCACCTTGATAACTTGGTAGCCGGTCATGGGGATGGTAGCTCAGGAGGTAGAGCTGGTGGTCTAGTGATTCAAAGGTTGCTGGTTGGATCCCAGGCTCCTCCTGCTAGCATGCTGTAGTGTCCTTGAGCAAGACACTTAACCCCTAATTGCTCCTGATGGCTGCGTCCGTCGGTGTTTGAACAATTGTAAGTCGCTTTGGATAAAAGCGTCTGATCAATGACTTAATGTAATGTAATGTAAACCTTGTAGCTTTGCGCATATGTGGATTCTGCAGCAGCCAAAGAAAGTCGTTTTCTATATTATTTCACATCAAGTTACTTGCTGTTATGGTATTTGATTTTCCAGTGGCGCTGAACTACCAGTCTGAGGGCCGGGTGCTCCAGCTCAACCGGGCCAAGTTCTACAGCAACGGCAACATCGGTTATATCCTCAAGCCGTCCTGCATGTGTGAAGGTACAGCAGATACTGCAAAGAAGACTAGCTTATTGTTTGATTAGGGGAACCGGGTAACAAAATATTTTTTCCTACCTTGACTTCTGTGTCCCTATGTAAGCTGGATTTTGGGAAAACAGGATTCTTTGGGGTTCTGAATACAATTTGCTGGTAATTAACTCCGGAACAGTGTTTGGTTGTTCATTGGACGGCCCTAATATAAAGGTAACTTTTAGATGTAGTCTTGCTGTTTCCTAATTTCAAGAGGTTTATTCCTCACATACATATACATACTTTCATACATATATTCAGTGAAATGTCAATGTAATGCACCCGGTCATTACACACAATATGTCCTAGACTGAACACAGTAGCTACCTAAGAATTTCTACTCTACTCTGATTCCGAAAACGTAATGCAGTTAGTCGAATACTATAGAATAAAATAAAAATATATAGAATAAAATAAAATAAGAACTCAAGGTAATGCTGGGTGGGGGTACAAAATAGATAAAGGGAATAGGCTTATGTATATGGGATAGACTTGTGTATATGGGATAGGCTATTTATGTATATACAGATATTTGCATTAAAGTGGCATGTGAATAAAGTGAGGTAGTGTTTGTGAGATATACAGCACAGTATACAATCAAGTTCAGTCAAGTACAATACAATACTACACATCTGTTTAAACCATAGATGTGTTTTCGGCTAAATGGTTAAATGCCCACTAGCTGGAGTGACCGTTTCAATATTTGTGCTATGTGCAGGTGTCTTTAATCCCAGTCTGGAGGACCCATTGCCAGGCCAAATTAAAAAACAGCTGGTCCTGAAAATCATCAGTGGACAGCAGTTACCCAAACCCAAGGACTCCATGCTAGGGGATAGGGGAGAGGTACAACCATCACACACAAACACACAAAAACGTTCAACCTTTTGTTTTCGCGAACCAAACATGAAACACAAGTCTGTCAGCCAGGTAAGCCAAAAGATTTCTAGCCCAAAGAGTGGCAAAAACCTGCCCAGAGTTGGTAACGCTGAAATGAGTTCACTTCTTGGAACATCAAAGCTGGCAACCCTGCCTGATGGTTGAGGAATTTATTATCATTGTTCTGAAATATCTATGTTGAGATTTTACATTACCACATAGATATCTCACAACATACTATATTATAAATTCAAAATCTCATGTTAAAGTGTTAAATGGCCAATTTATCACATTAAACTATGAGTCAATTAGTGCTGCCCCCTGAAAGGCAATGAGTCGAATCAGTCGATTCTTCATTTCAACAATCGTTTCTTTTTTTTTTTTTTTTTTTTTGTCAGTCAGTGTGCATTACTATCCCCTCCCACTGAATTGTTAAATATTCGCCAAATCCGATTCGACTGACAAAATTCTGAGTATGGTACAGCCCTAGAGTTAATGTAAAGTATGATAAAAGTAAAATATAGGTTTTATTTTTTCAAATGCTATTTTTTTTTTTTTTGATTTATACTATTAAAATTGAGTGTCTCAATTGCCTGAAATAATATATATAGATCACTGTACTCCACACTTCTACACTATTTCTACAAATCTTTTGACTTTTATCATTATTTGGATTGTTGATCTTTATTCGCATTATTTGGTCTTATTTGGTCACCAGTCTAGCTGTTTGGTTTCACAATCTGCAGCACGCAAGCTTTATCTGTTTATATTTTCACTATTCTAATGAATCATATTGTAAAACGGGATCAGATTTTAAATTAGCATTTCGTAAAAAAACATGGTTTGTGTTCTTTGATTTGGGTGAACTCCACTTCCGGTCTAGAGCACTGATCAGACTTGTATCCGATACCAGTTGGATGAGTATTACAAACGTGCGTGTGTGTGTGTGTGTGTGTGTGTGTGTGCGTGCGCAAGATCATCGACCCCTTCGTGGAGGTGGAGATCATAGGGCTGCCGGCGGACTGCTGTAAGGAACAGACCCGGGTGGTTGACGACAACGGTGAGAGGCCTTAAATTTCACTGCTTGCATTTGTGATTACTACATTTTTTATTTTTTACCCCGCTAAGCTAGTCCTGGAAAAACACAGAAGACACTGCTTCCATCTGCTTATAAGATAAAGAGACCAATTGAGGTTCACGTATCAACGTTATATATATATATATATATATATATATATATATATATATATATATATATATATATATATATATATACTTTATATATACTTTTTATCCCAAAAATAGACTTTCAAAATAAAACTTTTGGCTCGCGCCTTCTCATGGTCGTCAGTTTAGCCTCCCAAAGTGTTTACCGTGATAGGACGACACTCTATATATTGTGAGGGAAAAATGATTACGATCAACTATTTTGAATGAGGACAAAGGCCTCTACCTCCAAAAGGGGGTTTGAAAACATTTGTCTGTCTTCCCAGGAACACCCCAGAGTTCATGTAAAGAGAAATGTCTTGCTCCTACAATGTCAATTGTAATATGAAAGAATCAGATCACACTTGGCCTGTTTACCTTCTATAGAGATGGGGGACACCTGGAAGTGCATTGTCATGCAACCCCCATTCAGCCAGGTCAAGGTTGCAAGTACCCAATTTACATTCTAGGAAGCCAGGAAGCCAGGAAGACAGTTAGGGGGAAGGCAGACTCGTCTGAGACCTCTGACCCAAACCACACCTTGTTTCTACTGTATAAAGCCTCCTGTGTTTCTCTGTGATATCAGATTGATCCGAGCGCTGCTTTGGAGCAGTACTGAATCTTTCTCTTTATTCTGCAGAATAAATAATCTTGGATATTCTCAGTTTTGTCTTCTTGTAGCGGGCAGATTAACCTCACCGATCATTGCGGAAGAATTTCCTTAACAATATCTTTTGCACTTTCATGAATTCAGTCACCCGCACATCCAAAACACTCTCCCACTGGATATTCAGTATGTAGAGGGTTGTGGTTGTGATTTACTGTGACATGTGATTATGTATGGATGATGCATGTGTTTATCCGCTGTAGTGTGTGTGTGCGTGTGTGCGTGCGTGCGTGCGTGCGTGCGTGCGTGCGTGCGTGCGTGCGTGCGTGCGTGCGTGCGTGCGTGCGTGCGTGCGTGCGTGCGTGCGTGCGTGCGTGCGTGCGTGCGTGCGCGCGCGCGCGTGCGTGCGCACGCTGGCTTGCTTTCTGTATACGGTCTGATCTATAATGGATGAGCTCAGCACTGGGAGACCTGCGTGGACAGCAATTCCCTGTCTGCTTCCTTGCACGGGTACATACACAGACTCAATTATTCATGAGTGCTGAGCTTGCTCTGTTACGTCTCTTTCACCCTGTTCTCCATCGGCCTGTCCACTTTTTCTTCTCATCTCTGTCCATCTACATCCGTCCTTCTCATACACCCCCTTTTTCTCTCTCTCCCTGTCTTCTCACTCCACATCTCACTCTCCATGGCACACCACTCATTCAAGTCCTACAATTATCTCCTCCTCTGCCTTTTCTTTAACTTTTCTCTCTCCTCCCTCTCTCCCGCACACTCTCCTTCCGCCTGACCTTCCCCTCGCCTCCCCAGGGTTTAACCCTATGTGGGAGGAGACCCTGGTCTTCACCCTGCACATGCCTGAGCTGGCCATCGTTCGCTTCCTCGTGTGGGACCACGACCCCATCGGCCAGGACTTTATTGGCCAACGCACCATCGCCTTTAACAGTATGATGACAGGTAAGGGGGTCAGATTGGGGTTCCCATGTGGGTGAAACAAAAAATTGAATCTATAATTTTTAATATTGGAAATGTCTGGATATTGTAGCTTTGAATGCATTTCAATGGACTTTCGTAACCCGATCAAAATGAAATCAAGAATCAAACTCAAATGCTTTGCTTCTATTCAACCTCTAGTCTATTCCAGTTCCAAGTTCTGATTTTAGCCCTTTCATTGGATGGCATTATTTCATACAGACAGCGGGGCCCTCCTCTTTCCAGATTATTAAAGTGGTAATCTGTAAGATTATTTTGTTTAAATAAATCCCATGTTTGACTTTTGTTTTTAGCTGCCACTTTTTTTTAGAAAGAGACGCGAAGGCCTCCACCACACGTTGGCTAGTAGTTGTCAGTAAACTGGATGATCATTCGCAAAAAAAACACCCTCAGATGGAAAAGAAAATCCCCACCATCTGGAGTGACCAAGAAAATCAATCGATCAGGAGAGGCCCCACCTATGAGAAGGTCATTTTTCCGTCAGAGTGAAACAAGGGTCAACCCAGATGTGTAAATGTTGCGGCTTGAAATGGAAATCCGGGACTTCCAATGTAATCCAAACAAATCAGATGATCTTATGGAGTGCTGGTAAATTGGTTTCTGCCAATTTACACCATTTTTACAGTTAACTAGTCTAGTGAGATATAGACATGGCTGACAGTATCAACACGGAGAAAATAGGCTCAAAAGTCTTCTTCAAAAGACCAAAGGTCATGATGCCAAAATATAATCTAATGTTAAAGGATGTCAGATTTTACACAAATATCAATTTCTGCACCTTTAAGCAGGATTTGAAATACTCAAGCGACTTTTCCACAGCTGTCTGTGAGATGGTGTGTGGCCTCCTTCTCTCTTCTTTTCTGTTACATCTTTTTCTTCATGCTTCTGTGATATCTGTATGTGCAGGTTACCGCCACGTGTACTTGGAAGGTATGGAGGAGGCCTCCATCTTTGTTCATATCACCGTGAACGACATCTCCGGTAAGGTAGGTACAAAACAAACCAAAATATAGTTGGTGGAGCCAGCCAACATATACTGTCCTACAAAAAGTAAAAATGAAAAAGTACTGTTTCCATCCTCACAATCTGTGACAGTTTTATCTTGTCTTGCAAGGAAACGGAAGGAAGGAAACAACGTCGCTTCCTGTTTTTGCTGGAAATGAGATGCACCCGAAGTGTGTGGGTGTGGTGCACTGTCTTTATCACAATATATTCATACGGTGAAATGTAACAATTATTTTGCTTCAGTGGTTGTGACGTAGTTCTATCGTAAAAGAGTTTCAACCCTTAGATTTAATTTAAAATTATCTTCATTTATTTAGCATCGCCTGAGGTCGGCCTCTGGGCTCTACTGCTCATCACTCCTGGTGTACAGAAAAGATATGCTTAATGAGCTTGAAATATAGAAGTGATGAGATTGAATCACTCACTGGATATAAGAGTGGAGCCTAACAGGTGGATGCAGAGGGGTGGAGGGAGCGCAGCAAGCAAGCAGGCAAATTTGTGGAATTGCATGCGATTCCATCGGTTATCATGAGTTGCAACTTAAGAAAACAGAAACGAGAAATGTCTGTTTTTCTCTTGAAAATGTTGTTATCTGTGCATCTAAAAGCCATGAAAAGTATTTGAATAAGCAGAGTCACTAATTAAAGTTGATCGGGTAAGTAGGGTATTGTTCTGCTCCTCAGAACTTCAACAAAAGGGGTTGTTGGTTATGTAGAAGTACTGTCAAGAATTATTTTGTGAGTGATGGTGTTTCATTGACTGGCAATATTGTCCTCTTATAGAAGTCAGCTGAGTAAACAAAGTGTTTATGTGTTCGTTCTGCTGTACACATTCCTCACTCTATGATGAATAATGAGTATAAATAATGAGCTCTCACTCAACATTCTTTCTTCATTCTTAACCCCCGGGAACAGTGGACAAAGGTGTTCACCGTTACCTTTTGCTCTCTACAGGGGCTCCGACTCCCGGATCGCTCCCAAAATCTCATCTGCTTTTCAACCCAGCCCCCCCTATGCCGCCACCACCGAGGCTACCCTCTGACCATCCTATTTTACTCTCTTTCTGTCTGTCTTTCTCTTCCTCTCTAAACTGTTCTCCTCCTCTGTCTGTTTGTGATTTCAGTGGAACCCTCTTTGCCCAAGTGCAGCATGTAGAGGCAGGAAGTTGTTAGGAGCCCTGAAGCTGCCGCTCAGAACTCAGGTGTAGTGAGACCCAGTCGGCGTGTTGCATGTGCCACAAGCACCGCCCTCTTGGCCGGGCACCTCCCCCCCCTCCGCCCCCCTAAACTACCCACCCTCACCCCACCCCTCCTCTCCACACTTCTACTCCAGTAGAGTGGAAGCACACCTGGGTTCCACAAATGCCACCTCACCACTCTCTCCATTAATAGTGTTATGCTTGGGCCCTTTAAAGATTTCTAAACATTCCCGGTTGAATCAGTGCTACGAAATGACATAACGCTACAATTGGCATCAGCATTGCGAAAATGATTGTTCATAAAAAATAATAATAAAAAAATATTATATATATATATATATATATATATATATAAACGAAAACAGCTTATACAGTATATACGTACATAACAGCTTTTGATGAGATTGATCAACTACTAGACTGGAGGTTGGTTAGTTAGGGTTAATTAACTAAAAACTTTGCCTGCAGTCAGTTTTAAAGGTACTTTAAAATAAATTTACTTTACTTTCCCATTTATCAATAACTTACTTACTTTTTACTTGCTATTGTTTGGGTTCTGGCACCCGTTTCATCATTTATCGATTTCATATGTACCCTGCCACTTACATGACTGACATTGTGCGTAACGTGTGCTCGCTTCATGGTGAAGAATAGTACGAGTACTTAGCAGTACTCATACTGGATGCTAGATACCAGATACAGGATACTCCAGTCTTTTGTGAAATTCTGTCTATCTCAGTGGCTCATTAGCCTTCAGTACGAGTGTCTGTGGAGCAATCTCTGAAAGTGGTGGCTGACCTTCATTCAAGTTCAAGTTCAAGAGATTATTTGTCACATACAGAAACTACTTGCAAAGGTTAACTTAAAACATAGGACGTGTCAGACATTTTTCTTTACTTCTACCACTCCATATTGGTAGGGGGCAGCCGCGTCTCCCAATGCATGTATGTCTATGGAGGCAGGAGGTCTGTCCAAAATTTAAATCATCATAACTTGCTGAATTTTCGACCCATTTTCAAGCAGTTTGGTTTGCAGTTAAAATTTGACAAAAAATGAAAAACGAACTGAAACAATATTGTGTACCTACAATACAAACTAAAATAAAATATACAGGAAATGTCTTTAGCTTTAGTCTATTCTCTAGTCAATTTGATCAAATTTGTCAACATATAGCCGTTACAATACAATACAAGTTCTTGTCTTTGTAGACAGACAGCATTAATAATGAGCATGGCTCAGACCTCATCTGGTGGAGAACTACTTTTAAATGGAAAGATGCAAATTTGAATTGACCATATAGTTAACAATGAGGGGATAATCAGGACTTCTGAGATTCTTATTGTCTGTGTGGTGAGCATATATATGTGGGTCTAACAGAGAAACAGAGACACAGGCCAATTGTGATCAGGCCAAGTGTGATCATAGGAATTAGTGTTATCACAGCGCTTGTCTGTCTTAACTTGTGTTTCTTCTCCTTGGAAGATTTAAATTCATTCTGTAAAGTATCAGATAAAACACAAAGTACAAAGAATTTTGTTTGGTTACTGTAATAACGCTTTTAAAAATTATTATATCAAATTTTCATTATTTAGCTGATGTATAACTGCATAGTACTGTATCTTAATTACTCAAATAAAAACTTATATTTTCAGTTTCTGCAACTAAAAGCTGATGCCTGGTTGCCTGCCTGGCAACCACTTTTAAAAGTTGGTGTTTAGCCCTGTGCAGGATGGGGTGTTGAGCCAAATCATTCCAAAACCTGAAAATGAACTTGAAAATCTAGCCAGCAGATCTGTTTTGAAAGTTGTATTGGGTCATTTCTTATGAATTACTTCATCCAGGGGCCTCTTGTGATTCAGTCTTGTGTAATATTGTTTCTGTAGCTTGAAGTATTCATTTCTGGCTCAAAAAAAAAAAAACCCAAAAAAACAAAAACATCTGCAATAAAATACACTAGGGTATGGAACCAGTAGCACCGCCCACCCCGCCCCTACCCTTCCGATCCCCACACTGAGCCAATGGCGAAAATACACTAACAGGAAGACTGCCAACTCATGCCTCATATGAGTTGTGAGCATGAAACACGTGAACAAGGCTTGACTCTCCCACATTTTCCATTGACTCTCCAAGTAGATCCAATGTCATAGGCCTATGTCGGCCAAAGGAGGGAATACCAGGCTGTATCTGAAATCATGTGCTACATGCATGTGCGTATTACCGCCCAGCGGCCTTTAGCATTGGAGTAAAACAAACAGTCGCTCCTCAGAAAGCTTAATGTGCATGCAGTGTGTGCACATACTAACTTGCCGTGCTAATTCTAGCTAGTATGCTTAGTATGCGATTTTGGATGCAGCAAGTGAGTACCAGAAAGATGGGTTCAGCTTGTGAATTTGAGGACTGACATCTGTGGTCCAAATTATTTTTTTATTATTATTTATTTGCAGAAATGCCACCCCCCCCCCCCCCCCCCCCCATTAACTATAGGAGGTTTTTTTTCCCCCGGCATTCTGCACTGCAGGGATATACTGTTCCCGTACCTTCGATGACATCAATATGTTGTTTTACGCCCATACAGTCTTTTGTGTGTGTAGAAAAGAAATCTACCGATGATGCAGGTCCCATAGGATGCAAAATCCCACAAGGACCAAATAATATTTGGTCCTTGTGAGATAACAGTCTGACTTGTAACAGTCTGACTATTTGGATCTACTTCTTCCGTGTTGTCAGTGAAATTACATCTTAAGTGGCTCACATGCTGGAAGGCATGTGAGGGTTTTTGTTGTTTTTTAATCTCAATATACAGAGATAACCTACATACTGTACAGTATGTAGGTGTCTCCTACCAAGACTCAAAGCTCCTAGCTGACTGGCAAACAGGCTGCAAGTCCACAGCTATGTGGATTTTTCATTGTCTGTGTTGTTTGTCAGTCTCTCCGTCGTCAACGTCACCATTCCACACTTGGCTCTAAACTTTTTCACTCCATTCTCCCGGATGTTGAGTCCTCCCACATTTACTGTGCAGTAAAGCAAGGGGCTGCATATCATGTAGCTTGCATAGAATGCGATAAAGTTAGATTTTTGTTTTCAATCATCGCATTATAAGTTTCAGACAAAGGATGACCTGCGTGACCCTTTGAATGCTAGGATTTGCTAGTCACCTTTGGATATACTGTAAATGTCACATTTCTACTTAAAAGTTCCTGGTTGCACACAATACAGTGGAACCCTGTTTATCCCAACCTCATTTATTCAAAATGACTGGTTGACTGAACTAGCTTTTTTGAGATTATATATTGATTCCTCTATTTTCAAATGTGTCTTTAAAACTTTATGGCTTCCCCCGTTACAGTTAAAGTGACAGAAACAGATATAAATGTTCAAGTGTAAAAGTTTTATTGAGCAATTTTAATGTAGGTTTCATGCTTATTGATCATACTTTGTAAATATCTGAAATATTCATAGTTATTTGTGACAAAGCTTAAATTGTGATGTTCAATACCCAAAATCTAACATTTCCTGGGAGTTCACATGATCAAGGTTCTACTGTAGGTCTTATCATTATCAGCTTTCTTCTTCGGTTGTTATCATTTTCTTGTGTTGCGCTTTTAAAGTACTAATGCATTTTTAAATGTTTATCTTGTCCTCATTTTTTTTTTTTTTTTTTAAACTTTGGCCATTGGAGCACCAGCATATATATCAAATTTCATTTCAATGCCATAAAATCTGCTAATTCTTTTTAACGAAAACTGAGTGTTCGAAATACAGTTTTTCTTTTTTTTTTCTACAATGTGGTTTTCTCCAATGGCTTGGTCATCTGTAGTGCTACTAACAGAAACTTCCTTGAAATGGGGTGAAATACATGTAATGCCATTTTAATTCCAGTGTTTATAGCATGCCAATGAAACATCGCAGTGATCCGGTGTCACTGCAATAATGCAGCAGCGACTAAGTTGACTTGCATTATGGCAGACTTATCTTGTTTTGTATGATTCCATCTGAGTTTTCATTTTTGAGAGTCTAGCTTGTGTGTGTGTGTGTGTGTGTGTGTGTGTGTGTGTGTGTGTGTGTGTGTGTGTGTGTGTGTGTGTGTGTGTGTGTGTGTGTGTGTGTGTGTGTGTGTGTGTGTGTCCATTTTATTTTAACTGTTATTGTTTCTCTTATCATATTAACAGGCCAAGGTAGCCAGTGGCATAAAAGGACTGTTTCAGAGAAATCCAAAGCAGGCTTCCCTGGACAGCCATGCTGCTGCACAGCACGGCCGTAAGCACCCGTTTGGTGCTCACCTCCTGCGCCGAACGGCAAGTGCGCCCACCAAGGGTCAGCCGAAGATCAGGAAGGGCCTCCCGGAGATTGCTATCGACACCAAAGACTACAGCTCGGAGGGCGCCAGCGAGGAGCCAGAGTCTGATGACAGGGACGGAGCCACTTCCACGCCACCTCACCACCGCAACGGGGACACGCGGCCCTCCAGCCAAGCCAAGGGCCCCTGGGACCATCCTGGCACCAACGGGGCTTTCCACTCTGAGGAGGGCAAAGGTAAGAGCCCACGATTTGTCCCCCGCTGTCCCATGAGTGAGCCCCTCAAGCGGGCCAACTGCCGCCTCACACAGCCCCTGGACGCCAAGCAAAGTGTTTTCGCCCGCGTGGCCCTCAGTGGCTCAGGTCGCGCCGGGGTGTCATCCAACTGCATCAGCTGTGTGATTGGCACCAAAGAGAGTCCAGAGGTGGAAAGGAAGTGTCAGGGTGAGGCAGGGCAAGGAGGCCGGCCCAGAATGGGAGAAAGGGATAGACGGGAGAAAAACACCCGCACTTCCTCCACCAGCAGAAAACCACAGACCTCAGAAGCCCAGTCAAACACTAAACAGCCCCTACCCCACCTCAGATTGCAGCCAGAGCCCACCTTCCAGCAACTGCCCCAGGCCCTATTCCAGCCTGTTCCCTTCACCTGCTCCAAAGCGAGGCAAACCCTGGGTGGCCAGTCCAGCCAGCCGCTCCTCCGCCCATTGGAGAGCAGTGCCCGTTCCTGCAGTGTCCCCCGCAGGCGCCTCCTCAACACAGTCACCCCGCTCTGTGAGCCAAGCTGCTGCAGCAGCACTCTCCACTGGCCATGCACACCGCTCGCAAACTATGGAGCAGTGCACAGCCTTGATCCCAACCCCTTCCTGAATGCCAGCAGTGAGCTCTCTCTCAGTGACTCCAGCAACTGCGACAGCTTTGACAGTCTGAGCAACCTGGAGTCGCCCCCTATGCTTCCGCCACGGTCCGTGCTCGACAGCCGCAAGCGGGCAGCGGGTACCCTGCAGCGTGAAATGAATGCCCTCTTTGCCCAGAAAATGGAAGAGCTACGCTCCAAGTCTCCCATGTTTTTCTCTGGTAAGGCGTGTCTGGTATAGCCTTCCCTCACTAGCAGTCATCCAGTTCCTGCCTAGTGAGCTGTAGCAAGCCCTTCCTGACAAATCATCGCCCACCCCCCAATTCAACCGTTCCCAGTAGATTCCAACATTTGAAAAAGCAGCCTGGCTTTGTAGCACTTGGTCTAGTCCAGGTGAACTCCCTCTGGTTTAGGTTAATACTCCCCGTGAATATGTCCTATAGTCCTTTCTACTATCTCCTCTTGTAGAAAAAAAATAAAAAAACATTTCTTTTGTTTCTTTGAATTCTTTTCAATACATGAAACAATCATTCCAAGTTTAATGAAGTTGTCTCCCTTCTGATTATGTGTCTCATACGCATCTGAATGTGTACACGTGCTCGACAGATGAGAGAACTGGTAAGTTTTTGAACACATGATCGATGGTCACTTTCCAGGTTGCATAACTAAACGTGATGCCCTTGATATCACTGTAAAACAAATAACCAGGCAGTGCTGACAACCCTTTACTTGAATAATTTACAAGTCTCCTACTTCATATAACAACAGGAGTCTTTATGTGGACCCAACGCCAACTCCTCCAGTCTCAGTTGGATCGTTTTGAATCAAAGTTGCATAAGTTTCAACCGTTTAGGGATGATAGCTCCCCGAGTTTCTCACAGGACTCCAGATTGAAACATGGAAGCAATTCACGAGCATGAAAAATAAAGTTTAGCCACGCATCCTTGATTGTAAATCTTCCTTGCGTTTGCGTACACTTAGAACCCAACTGTTACCTAATACGCCTCCCAGGTGTGCAGCTTGTTTTGGGGGAGCCTTCCATCCTTGAAACCATATTAAAACCAGCTGTTCCTATAGACATTCCGCTCACCCCAGACCACCCTAGAGACAACCTCAGCTCATTCTATTGTATGAAGGACTTGCAAGTTCCGAAGTGAGCCCAAATATGTGTCAAGAGCTGAATGTAGAGTGATGGTCCTGTGACAAAAATCTCTCTTCTATTTTTTTTTTTCCTTGTAATGTAAATTCTGTGCCATTTCTTCCGATATATTATTGCATATCAGAATCAGAATCAGCTTATTCTACAAGTATGTTCACATACATACAGTACAAGGAATTTGACTCCAGTTTTTTCATCATTCTCAATGTATATACTGTACAGTACATGGACTAGACATACAGCTGAAACAAAGACAAGCTACACATAAACATTTAACTACTGTATACAGATGTTGATGTATATAAAAGGATGTATGTATTTCTCTCTCTCTATATATATATATATATATGTATATATATATATATATATTGATATATATTGATATAGAGATGTAGATATACACTATATATATATATACTTTATATAGATACTGTAGATACTGATATATAAAGAACAGCAATGAAATTGTAGCAGGAAGGCAATGGTGCAGCTGCTGGAATGAATATGAGATATGGAAATATGGAATATGGAGCAACAGGTTACTTTATTTACATGAGGTAGGTGGATATGACATGCATATATACAAGGTACAGTATATACACCGTGTTTAGGTTTATGTTGACAATGACAATATCTTAAAAACTGTTTAACTGTTTTGTTAGCCTCCCAAATATATAATTTAGAATTTGTATGTAGAGTGAGTGTTCAGTGTTACAGGTTTATTGCACAGGGATTGTGCAATAAACACTGACACACTGTCAAGGATTCTCTGACACTGTGTGCCTGGTTTAAATGTTCATCAGAATTCGAGCCTGTGGGAAGAAGCTGTTCTTGTGTCTGGTCGAGAGCGCAGAACCAAGGCTGCCGTCTGCAGCACCATCTTGCTATATATATATATATATATATATATATATTACTGTATATATATTACTGTATATATACATACACACACACACACACACACACACACACACACACACACACACACACACAGACAGGTACTCCTCACTTAACAACCTACCTCTTTAATGACCGTTCACACTGAAGACCAGCTTTCTGACCAGGCTGTATGGTGCGCTGCGTACAATACCGCGGCGTCTCAGCGTCAAGCATCTCATTGCACATCACCGTTCTCAGTCAGTCACCTTCCTGCAGTCCGTCAGTATTCACTACACTAGCGGTAGCAATCGCCACGCCCCCTTACCGTGAAATAACACGGGTCCTGGCTTGTCGACCAATTCGCTTAAAGATCTGGTCCTTGGTGTGTGTGTGTGTGTGTGTGTGTGTGTGTGTGTGTGTGTGGGTGTGGGTGGGTGGGTGGAGGAAAAGAGGAAGGCCAAAGAGAAGGTTTATGGATGTGGTGAGGGAGGACATGCAGGCGGTTGGTGTAAGGGAGGAAGATGCACAGAACAGAAGGTATTGGAGGCAGATGATCCGCAGTGGCGACCCCTAACGGGAGCAGCTGAAAGAAGAAGATGTGTGTGTGTGTGTGTATACGTGTGTATATATATGTGGATGTGTATATTTGTGTGTATAAATGTGTGTGTGTATGTATTTGTATATGTATATATAAACACACACACACAAGAAAACTTATGGATAGTATTCGCTGTCTTTTATAACTTGGTAATTGCATGGCTATGTGCATTGTCTATATTTATGTACAATACAGCCCCATTTATCCAAACCTCTTCTTATCCTAATGCACAACATTTTAACCCTTTGGTTACAAGCTACCTTGCTTGGATACTAGGCAGCGGCAACTGCAACATGCATAAGAATGTCATATATCACCTGCATATTGACAAGCAGTATTGTGATGGCTCCATGTAAGTTTTAGCAATGCTTAGAGTATATATTAGTATTGATTTCATGTCCATGGATCACGCTTTGACCTAGGATATTCATATGTTTGTTTCCGGCAGAATTTTAAGAAACAACTTGGGAGTGATTTAGTTTAACAAAACATTTTAGTCTCCCAAACAGCAGGAGTTCAGATAAATGAGTTTATACTGTTCTCTCTCTCTCTCTCTCTCGCTCGCTCTCTCTCTCTCTCCTGTTGATGCTTTCCTTTCCTCCCCCTACCTCCCTCTTTCAGAAATTGTGCTAAATTCCAGTTTTTTCCATTCTTTCCCCTTCTTTTGCACGCTTTCTCCATTCCTAGTGCAGAATTGAAGGGATGACCGGAGCCAGGTAAACGTAACCCTGGGAAATGCCTTTTCCCTGTGCACTTTCTGAGCCCTCCCTTCACCCTGTTCTCCCGTCTGCCTTTGCTTGTGACATGAACCCCTCACGCCACCTCCCACGCTGCACTCTCTGTATAGCCAAGGTTCAATGTCCCTTATTATTCTATTATCATCGCTCTCCCACATTTCATATCATTGTTAAAATGGTATAACTGTAACTCGAAATGGCACCAGCAATAGTAATCGGCACCTATCTTTCACATCAACACCTACTGAAGCACAGGCCCTGCCTGCAGAACTTTCCGTGGTCATTATTCTGATTCCTCATCCCTTTTGTTGTTTTTGTCATTTTGGGGGCATTGAATAACACTCCACTCCAGTATGTTTCAAAATGTTCAATCGACTACATTCTACATTATAGCACCGTATTGCATTTCTGGTATTCCCAAGAGAAGGGCATGTGACGGACTTTAGATATGGACCAAATAAAACATTGTTTATCTTAGTTTAGTGCACTAACTGCCTTGACTGTAGAATCCTTGAAACTTGCCATTAAATAGCAGTAATGATCGATTGATCTCTTGAGAGTGAAGTCTGATCTGCTGCCCTTGTACAACTCTACAATTTCATACACAGCCATACTCAGAAATTCAGCCACCCTAGTCTTTTAGATTATCATTGGCCTCATCTGACCACTCTATTAAATGTTTTCCAAGGGCACTACTGAATGTTGAACACCTTTTGTGACAATTCATACGGTTCACATCTTGCTGACATTGTTGGGCATCATGGTATCTCTACACTTTGCTCTGCTTTGGTTCTAAATTGACTCTTGTTTGCTTTCATAGAGTGTCCTGTTGTGCGGAGACCAGTGCCCTCTCTTCCACTGCTGGCGCCGATCTCTGAAGAGGCCAGGGACAGGCGTCTTTTTCGCTCTGTCTCAACCCAAGCAGACAACTCATCCTCGCATCATGTCTCCCAACCGCCACCACCGCAGTGTTCCCAATCCACAGCAATAATCGCCACCTCCCTGCTGGCAACCACCTCTTCCAACGGTGAGGCAGACAGTCTTGTAAGAGCCAGGGGGGGTCTCAAGAAACCCGCTGCCCTTCCCAGGACTACTACTCTCTCCTCAAAACCCCTATCCCCCAAGGCTCCAGAGCCCCCTGCCGTACCACTACGGTACAGTGAAGACCCTCGGGCCACTAGCGGCACCATGTCATCCGTGGAGCAAACGCTGAACCCAAAGGAGCCCGGGAAGGCCAACAGAAAGATGGACACTCAAGAGCCCAGGTGTGACCAGAGCATCGTGCTGCCTGTGGCTGATCCATCTGTGGCCCATACCACTCACAGGGCCCCAGTCAGGAGAGAGCTTTTCAGCACCCTCTCAACCCACACGCTAATGAGGAGCTGCGAAAGCGAGGGCTATGTGCGGATCACTGTAATCTCAGCCACTCAGGGTCAGTCAGCTGTGCCAGCAGTGTGCACAGATGCCACAGTGAACGACCGTCTCTGGAGCAGGCTGGAGCCAGGGAGCCTCCGGGACAGCATGTCCTCCTCCTCCAGCCTGTCCTCCAGCGACACAGTGATTGATCTGTCCATGCCTAACCTGGTACGGAAGACCGCAGGTCCCTCTGATCCGCTCTGGGTCAGCCCACAGCGATCGATGACGGCGGCATGCTCCTATGACTCCCCCATGGTCAGCAAGAGCAAGTCCAACCCCAACCTCAATCAAGGGGATCACCCAGAAGACGAAATGCAGCCCCGTCCACTGGGTACCCCACGAGAAGCGTCGGGCTCGCCCTCCGGCGGACTAACCCAAAGAAGGCACACCTGGAGTCGTCTGTACATGGAGGGGCTGAAACAGTCCTCGGCTGCTGCTTCCCCAGCTGGCAGGCCCTCCCCAGTGGCAAAGTCTCCCTCCTCTGCATCCTCCCTGTCCAAGAGCCTTGGCGACCTGACCTCAGACGACATAGCCTACAACTTCGACAGCAAGTACCGCAGCATCAGCCGCAGCTTCATCGTCAGGCCGACGCGAGGGGAGCAGCTCCGTCGGGGAGGCTTGCAGAGGCATCGTCCACCAAGTGACCTGACAGAGCAGTTGCGCAGGCTGACTGATGTAGAGCCCCTGAAGGCCAGCGACTTCGCCCCTAAGACCAGACCTGTTGGCACAGAGCCCCAGGAGGAGGCTGAGGACGAGCCCTTGCAGCGAAGGACATCATCTAGAAGCCAGAGCAGGGTGCGCTACATTGCCAACAGGGCCAAGCAGGCTCAAGAAAGGCAGAGGCTGCAGGGCAGTGGTAGCATCAGCAGCAGCCCCATTGAGGAGCGGGGGAACCCAGAGGGGGCGTGTTGCGTGGCCAGGAGCCCCTGCACGAGCCCAGACCTCCTGAGTCTGCTTGCGCACACTGAATCCCCTGTACAGAGATTATCCCATTCCTCCCCAGACCCTGACAACAGCAAAGAAGTATTTTTCATGCTAAAGCTCTAAAGACTGACTGACAGACGGATTAGCTTTGAATTCTGCGTAACATTAGTTTGGTATAGCATATGGCTTTTAAAATGGAGAAAATGATTGGACTCTTGTTTTGTTTTGTTTTTTGTTTTTTTTGTTTTTTTTGAAAATTATTTTTATTTTTTTTTTTATATTTGAATATATCGAACCTCATTGCGGAAAACTCTTTTGCACCGTAGAATACCTGCAGATCTTCCACAACGGTTTTCCTGTGAGTTCAACGGTCATGATGTTCTGGAAACCTTGCCACCGATATTGGCTACCATCCCAGAACTTTTCAAAGCCCACACAAAACTACATAAACTGGTCGGTACATTAACTAGCCAACATCAAAGCCAACGATGCTGACATGCTTACTTAAAGTAAAATCGAGATCACTTGTTTTGTTTTTTTTACTTTTTAAATAAATTAAAGCAAGTGAAGGGCAACTGAACCATCTAATGGAGTTTGTCCTGTTTTCTGAAAATGTTTAATACAATACAAGTCAGGATGTATTTAGGAAATGGCTATTTTAAGTTGATCGAGACCTACTCGAGCGTTTCTGAGTATTTCTTTAAGATTCTCGCAAGAGATCACGATAAAGACCACAAGTTAAATTAACCTTTTTTTCTCCCCTCCCGATGGGGAAAAGGTTTATGGACTCGGTATTCTATGCGACATCAATACAAAAATAAATAAAAAGAATTCCGTTGTGTCATGTATGAGCCGAATGCACAAAATGTATTTTAGTGTCAATGAAAAGCAGGGAATCTGTTTGTTCCCAATCTAGTGGAGATGTGATTTTACTCGTTTTATACCTCCGGTCGAGTAGAGACTACTTTTTAAGTTTACTGCATGTCCTGCAGTAGTTATAACTGCATATGCACTGTAATATTTATCTAAAGGTTCTGTTTTGTCTTATCAAAACCATCTTTTTTTAATATATATTTTTGGTTTTTAATTTGTTTTTTAGTCTATCTTATTGACTGCGGGTCACAATATTGCGTCTGAATCCCAAATTTCCCATGAGTCCGTGGAACGCCAAACGGGAATGGGGGAGGGGCGTTGTGGGCGGGGGTTGTGGCGTCAAAGCACGTTTGTTTGTAGGACTATCTAACATCGTTTGCCATGCCATTTTCCTAGTGCGACATCTTAGGGACTATATTTAATTCCATCACATGTGTGATTATGTCCTCCAATAAATCTGACAGTAATATCAACATCTGGTTTGTTCATTCATTTCGCCCTGTTTCAATTGACACTGGCCTCAGTGTTGAATTGAAGGACAAATGGCTAACACAAGTGGACACAGAGTTAGCAATGAGACTTACATGAGTTGTCATGTTAAAGCTGTCGGCCTTGGTCTTGGCAAGTTCTGGTCGCTGCCCCAATTATGGACTCCGCTTGGGACTGTTTTTTTTTCCCAGCCATCACCTCTCTCAACCTCTGGCAGGAGTTTTAAGACCACCCGTGGGGGAGGGGGTGGGTGTCTATTGTGCGTTCTCAAAGATTTAAGACGGCACTAATAGAGGAGACGAGGAGAAAGGACGCTTGCATCTCTTAAGCTTAATAACCCCCAAACTCCAAACTATTTCAATACGCCCGAGACGGTTTGCATTTCACTTCAAAATGGTGACACACCGGTCTAAGTAAAAGGGGACAAAGCGAAGCTTTAAGCCAGTATTTAGCTCCGACCGGGCTTTTGTTTTGCTGGCTGATGTGTCAATCAAAGGCCCCCTGGGGCATTGGAGGGCTCCCGGTTCCCCAGGCAACGGTGTCCCGCGAGCTGTCACAGGCCGCTGGGCCTCTTCCTTCGGCTTTTTGAGACTTCTGAAGCGCGACATGCTCTTTTTTTTTTTTCCGGTGCCACGGACTCCTGCCTGGGCTGCCACGCCAGCACAAAAGACGGCTTCATTAGAATGCCGAGAACCCCCTCCGGCTCCCCCTTGAAGCCGTATTTATCCAGACGACTTGGCACTGTCCCCACATCCCGTCTTGTTTTGGAAATGAAATCATCTTCCGTTGTTGAGTTCTTCGAGGAAGGGCGAGCCATTAAGCTTAGGTTTAGATCATGTGTGACCAAGTAAAACATCCTTTGTCAAGTACACTTCAACTGAAAGGATGTAAATGTCGCCGTATGTTGCATGATCATGACATAAGCGGCCATTGACTTCCATTCCCCCATACTGGATCTACCTTATGGATCAATCGTTTAATCACCTTCCGATTTGATACACACAAAACGGTTTATTCACTTTCCCCAAGTCTTTTAGTCTTGTCTTTGAGACGCGCCATCCTCGATACAAACTTCATGGCAACACATCACAGCGATCGATTTCTGGTTTCCCAGTGACCACATATGGTCTGACTCCAGCTGTCCTTCCAAGCGCTCGTAAAGGAATTTGCCGGGAAAAAGAAAATGTGTTGGTCGCTCTGCTCCCTCCCCTTGCCCTGGAGCCGGCTTGGGCGGATCCTTACTTTCTCATTGGCTCCAAATGCCTCATTTATATGTTTGTTTTTTTTTTCCAGACTTTAATCTCCAACAGTGAGTTAAGGTGGGCAGTGTGTTATGTAACGTTGCAAAAACAAGTTAAGTCAACTATAATAAACGTCACAGGAGGAAAAAAAAAAGTTTTGCGGTTTTACTTTAAGGTTTATTCTGCTACTTAACTGACAAACTAAAAACATCACAGATGGGTATTCCACATTTACCATTTCTGGCTCTCAAATTGTATTATTCCAGATCTATTGGCTTTGGCTTCCAAATGACTCCTTTCAGCGACATTTCCCTACTTTGTTAAATTCAGTTAGTTTCTGTCTTTCCTCTTACCACACAATTTAATTTAGTATTTCTTGTCCTGTGAGAGTACAAGGGTTATATAATTTTAACTATTTACTATTTGAAGAGCAACTTTAAACAAGTGTCAGTGTGACTTATTGAGCAATTCTGAACAAATCATACTGCAAATCACTCAATTTCTAAAGCTACTGTGTTATGTATCAAATGTGAAATGGCAAGTCCAGTGGAAAAATTGTAACAATGAAAATTGATATTGGAATTAAATTCAAATGTAAATGAAAAGTAATAGGTATAGGTACCATTGGTAGCCTATGGGAGAAAAAGTTTCTTTCCAAAAATCCACCAAAATGTGGGTTGTAACTAGGCAGTCTAAAACAACAGACTGATCAAGACATTCCCTAAATGCTAATGAAAGTCATCTTGTGATAGTTTAATGTTTGACGGGATGTTGAATCTCACACAAATACGATTCAGCGTGGTCCTACACCCAACTTTCCCTGAGTCAAGCCATTATCGAACTGAGATCAATGTGTCCAAAGCTGAACCTTCATTGACAAAAATATGTCAATCCATGCCCATTTTAGACAGCACATGCACATCTTTCTTGTCATCCAAGAATCATGCTTGCATCTCGTGGCTTGTTTCTTTCCTCAAAGCTTTTAACATGCTGCTGCAGTACATACACCACTAGCAGTAGTCACATGACCTGGGCTATTTTTCACTCACTTTTATACGCCTTCCCCTCCTCCCTTTCCGCGATATAAATCCCCCCTCAACCGTGCTGCTTGTGAAACACAGACCCTTCCCGCCGACTTCGTTGCTAGACAAGCAACCTCTCAACAAGTTTCTTTGCCCTCCGGAGCCTTCTCACCCGCCAAAATAAGCACATCGTCTGAGGTAAGGGGTGGGGCCAGAATACATTTCCTGTGAAACTTTTGAAACAAATCAAAACTAGAAGTTTGGTCTTAGAAGTAAACTTCACATGTGGGGAAAATGCATGGCATGGGTAGTGTGTTTTTGCTGTTGGAGCATCTTTTCTGATTGCATCTTAAATTCTTCAATTGATTTGGGTCTAGGTTGGTCTTTTTATTTTCTTTTTTGCAAGATTAGTTTGGTAATTTTTTAATTGTTTTCTTGTTTTTTCAGTGAATGATGACTCTGTTTGTGGCTTTGGCTATGTGCACTGCAGCACTGATCATCAATGTATCCCCTGCAGGTAAGACGGCTACAGTACACTGAATCCACCACACTACTCTCAGAAGCTGCATGCTAAAATTGTCTTATACATTTTCACTTTTTCAATGCCAGAGAATTTCCAGTCATGGTCAAGTTAACACCTGTGCACATGCACATAAGCTTTAAAGGCCACATCCAGCTAAATTCATTCATACATTTGATAGCATTAATTATTTTTGGTAATTGAACTGGTGATTAAGATAACACGTTATCGATCCCTGACAGGGTAAATTTCACTGCCAGAGATTGATAAAGTGTTATCTTATCTTAATGAAAGAAATTGGTTAATAATCGAATGTTGGGCATTAGCAACACCATGGCAACCAGTGATAAATAAAGTCACCTCTCTCCAATACTAATAGCTAACCTGGTGTTTCTAATAGAGAGTGAAAATGAATGGTAGCTGTATTGGCTGACCTCAGTCCATAGACAAAATAAAATAATATTAAAATATATGAAGTCATAAATAAAAAATACAAATAGAATACAATAATAAAATAAATTCAATAATACAAAAAAAGCTCAAGAAATATATAGTAATAATAAAAAATAGTTAAATAAAAAAAAGCAGGAAACTTGTGCATGTATGCACACATATGTATGCCGATTTTCTATGAATACTGTATGTACAAGATATTGTCAGAGTGCTCTCTATTGGGTGTCATTGTGTCAAAAATGCATCCGTCGCTCTGTTTGCCCTGTTGGAAAAGGGAAACCCCCAAATTATGGTACTGGAGTCCCGTGTGTGTGGTGGGGGCGGGGGGGGGGGGGTCAACCGTGGAATTTTGCCATTTCTCATGAGCTGCAGAGGTGGGGTGTCTGGATTAGGGGGCAATGAGGCCAGTCTACTAAAAGGAACTGTGATAAATCAATTAACTCCATGTGCATGTGGACAGGCCATGAGCTGACAGCCATCTCCGCAGCTTGTCCTGTAGGTCTTGCCATCCTCTCTAGAGGAGGCTGACAGGGTGTCATCTCATCCTCCGGCCCCAAAACGGAGGATGTAGCACACCCCGATGGTGAATCAGCGGCGCCCTTGGCACCTCCATCTGCCCTCGCCACACCCCGCCCCCTAAACCCCAACCACACCCCCCAACCGCCTCCGGCCAACCCTGGCAGGTCTTCAATGGAGACACTCTGAGAGGGAAAGGGGAACAAAATGCATCGCAAAAACACAGGAATATCAGAATATGCAGTTCTTCAAAGAGTTAAGAGAGAGACCTTAAGAGCGCCGAAAAAAAAAAAAAAAGTGTCAACGCATGACGATTGGCTTTTTAAAGATTAATTTTGTTTCATCAAAATGCTTTCCCCTGTTCTAGATACCAAGGAGTTATTGATCACCACCATCAAGGTAGTCTTTTTTTTCCTCCCCTCAAACATATTAATAAGTGTCTTTTGAAGAACAAGTTCGCTGTTTATCAACGATGGCCTATCCTAAATGCTGGTTATGCATCGTTTCAGAACTATTCATGGCACAACCTGGCTGAATGTTTTATCGTTCAGAAACCTACCACTCTGCTGCAGCTTCCGTGCTTGAATGCAATCCAATGTGGCAAACCTTTAAGCGTCGAAAACAGTAGCATGCGTTCTTTTTTTTTTTCTTTTTTTTTTTACATTTTTTGAATAATAATAGTAATATCACATTTCATTTAAAACTACATTTTGCAATTGCCCTATTACTTTCTTAGCGTAACGTTGTCCACGGTAGGTTTATTGCAGGAAGCAGGGCATATTCCTGTTTCTAGCCTCTTTCCTTGGCATAGATTTAGCCAATAAAGAGAGTGAATGAAAAACGGATTAAATTGTGGTTTGCAACCAAATATTTCACCAATTATAGACACAATATATTAAGACTGTCAATATTGTAAGATTTCCATTGTAAACATTAAACATGTTTGCAAAGGCTTCAACGTTTGCCCCATTGGATTGCACTGTAAGTTTCATAATAGTAAGGTGTTCAGTGAGGTTGCACCGAATCTGGGTTGAAAAATGGCGAAGCTATCCTTTAATGAATGTACCTAGAGTGATGGCCATGGACAAGTAGCGCCTTGTTTTAGTCCTTGCAAAACAAATCATCAAAGGCAAAGAGGATTTTTTTTGTTCCATAGATTTCTTTTTAATATACTGTATTGCAAGCATTCTTTTGGGACATTTCCTTCCCTAGCTAGACCCATACACTATGTCAAGAGGCTCTGATCTGGAGGGCTACTGCATTGACCTGATATCCGAGCTGGCCAGGAAGATCGGCTTCACGTACAAGATCAACTTGGTGAAGGACCACCGCTACGGCGCAATGGACCCCGATGGGAAATGGAGCGGAATGATCGGCGAGGTGATTCGAGGGGTGAGTAGAAAGTGGAGAAAGTGAAATGAACTGAGGAAGAAAAAAGTAAAATCTAAAATGGAACGTGTTTGCCCTCTCTCCCAGGAAGCAGACCTCGCCGTGGCTCCGCTGACACTTACAGCGGACAGAGAGCAGTTTGTCGAGATGACCACGCCCTTCATGCAAACGGGCATCGGCTTCCTCCTGCGCAGAGAACTGGTGACGGAGGAGAGCCGCTTCGGCTTCCTGTCGCCCTTCTCCACCGAGATGTGGGTGGGCGTCCTCGTCGCCTTCCTGCTAACTGGTCTCTGCATCTTCCTAGTGGCCAGGTGAGCGCTAAGATGGTGGGTGGCTGAAGGGAAGGAAGGAGTTTGCAGTGGGCCATAGGGTTCGGACTAAAACTATGTTTTTAATTTTTTATTTTATTATGTTTTTCTCCCTGTGCTTGTGCCGTACCCTACAAGGCCTCAAATCGCAATCGGTGGCTCGGACAGATCAATTGTTGCCTCAAAGCAAAAAGGACCCGTGTTTGAATTTTAACTGGAGCAGGGTTGGCGAACAGTGGCCAGCCTTTCTGTGTGCCGTTTAGATGATGTACCTGTATGCCTTTGTCCTTTGCTAAGACACAGTCTCCAGATCTGGCTCCCTTCTGCTCCTGTGGGCATCAGACAGTGTCTGCCAACTGCTCTTAATAGTTAGGATGTGTTAAATGCAGACGACAATCACTGGGTATACACAGAAATACACTTCTCTGTCAACTTTTCTAACTGCAGTACATTTCCCTCCAATGATAGATAAGGATATTCCAAGTCTTTATCAGATCATTTTGAAAACATGGATATAGAACGACAAGACAAGCAAATTCTACTATTTGAATCGAGCAAAGACTTTGTGACATTAGATTTAAAGACTCCACATTTATAACAAGATATTACGTTTTCCTTGCTGCTAAGCTTGAAGAATGAAGCAGACCTGCATTTTTAAGCTGGAAAAATGCAAATTTTTTCCTGTCATGCTTTGAATCTCTATTGTGCAAGATTCTGTCCCCAGCTACGGCAAAGGGGCTTTAGAGTATTTCCTTTTGAGTTCAAAATCTACCACACAGAGCACTACTTCTCCCTTCCTCCAGCAAATATTTCAGATATAGTACACTGGTGTGTATGTGAGCGGCTACAGTGGGTGGGATGGCTTTGAAAAGGAGGGAATATCAGCTATAATAGCATACAAGGTTGACACATTATGACACATGCCGTGTTTTCATGATTTTAAGTTAAAAGCGACATTTATATATGAATGTAGGAGAACCTTGACATCTTTTGACTACCTGTTCTGCCAGGATCAGCCCCAGCCAATGGGCCGAGCCAGAGTCTGAGGAGCAAAGCTTCACCTTGCTGCATAGCTTCTGGTACATCACTGGTGCTCTCACCCTGCAAGGTAATGCAGCAGCCAGCCAAACCGCCCACAAGAGGGAAATGTGTGCCCACACATTTCCCTCTCTTAGACTTAAAGACTTAAGTTATTTTAACACCAGGCCTACTTGACTGTGGCTGTACTGTATGTTTGCTTTTACTAGGGGCTGGTCCTCACCCAAAAGCTCTGTCTGGACGGGTAGTGAGCGCCATCTGGTGGGTGTTTGCCGTACTCCTGCTGGCCTGCTACTTTGCCAACTTCAACTCCATGCTGCACTCGGACACCAAACGCGTGTCTATCCAAAGCTTCGAGGACCTGGCCAACCAGGATGTCATTGATTACGGGACCGTTGAGGGTGGCTCCTCAATGTCCTTCTTCAAGGTGCGTAAAGCAACTTTGAGGTACAACATGCTTTTTTATTTTATTAAGGGATCTACGATGGAAAGTTGTTTTTATTTTATTTCTTAAAGCCATAATGTTTCCTTTGAAGAATTCCAACAACCCAGTGTACCGGCGTATCTACCAGCATATGGAGCGTGGAAATAGCTACGTTTCAACCATGGACCAGGGTATCCGCCGTGCACAGGCAGGGGGCTTTGCCTTCATAGGCGAGGCCGTGTCCCTGGACCTGGCTGTGGCCCGCTATTGTTCGCTGACACGCTCCCAGGAAGTCGTTGCCATGAGAGGCTACAGCATCGCAGCGTCTCTGGGTTAGCGTCTTGGGTGGGGGGTCAAAATGGCAAAGGTGCAGCGATTCACAAATTCTTGTATGAAAGACACCTTCACCTTGCTCCCCCTCAACAGGTTCTCCGCTGGTGAAAAACCTGACCGTGGCCATCCTCCAGCTGAGTGAGTCTGGTAAGCTGAGCGATCTGTGGCAGAAGTGGTGGCATAACAACTGCGTGGGGACTCAAGAGGACCAGTTCACCGGCGCCTTGCAGCCTCAGAACCTGTGTGGCCTCTTCCTCCTTCTGGGCCTGGGCCTGGGCCTGGGAGTCCTGCTGGCACTGCTCGAGCTGGTGTCCAAGGCACGTGCCCAAGCCAAGGACGGAAAGGTAAAAGGATAAGTGTGTCCAGCTGATGTAGACACATTTCTCTTTTTTTCTTTTC
Source organism: Zeus faber (assembly GCF_960531495.2). Taxonomy (NCBI): domain Eukaryota; kingdom Metazoa; phylum Chordata; class Actinopteri; order Zeiformes; family Zeidae; genus Zeus; species Zeus faber. Next base: position 28,534,822 of record NC_137194.1, on the reverse strand, counting down.
TATTATTAATTAAAATATTATCTTAGTCTCATTGTCTATTATTTATATTAGGACATCTATTATACATATCTATTATTATTAATCTCATTGTAAATCTACTATTATAAGTGTCTATTTCCAACCATGCTGGATTAAATAAAAATTTCCCAAGCATAATCTGTGTCCGGCTCAGCAGACGATGGCGCTATCAGGTTGGAATTTTGACAAAAACAATGAAATATTAATGTATTAATGAGAATATATCTTAAAAAATAAATGAACAATGTTTGATTTGAACATTTGGCTTGAAAAATAAATATAACCACCTCAATCTTATGTCATTTAGAAAAGTATTATCTCAAGATTATAAAAAGATTAAATTGTTATCATGACATGAGATGTTAATATCTCAAGATGAGATTTTACATTAAAAAAAATTATTAAAAATTCAGAAGCTCTATTGTTGTAAGTATAGTATTTGTATATTAAAAATATGTTTTTGGGGGGGCGGTCTAATCAATTTATACCTTTTTTTAAAGTGAGGAAATAATACCTTCTCAAATATCCATTGATTTTATGTTATGAGACATAAAGGCAGAGCAATAACAAATTCTTTATGAAGATGTTCGTAGAGAATTAACTTTAAATTATATACATTTATCATTTTTTCTGCCTATAAATTCAAAACCTGAAGATAGCGAAACTAACTTTGGTGCATCACATTGGATGTAGACACATTTCGTTCACACCGCTCCAACTGACACGGTGGTTCGGTGGATAGCACTGTCACCTCGCAGCAGGAGTTTTAGCATGTGCTTGCTGTGTTCGCCTTGGTTTTCCTCTGGGTCGACCTTCAACGACACGCAACACTCCAGCCGATACCCTTGACAAAGGCAAGGTATTGTGCTGTGGCGGCCCACTGCTTCCAAATCGTGATTCTTTTTCTCCTTTTTCTCCCCCGGCAGAAATCCTGCTGCTCTGCGCTGACAACGGAGCTGAGTCGGCGTTTCGGCAGCGCAGTCGAGAGCGCAGAGCAAGAGAGCGTAGAGCAAGAGAGCACAGACAAGAGCAAAGCTTAAAGGAGACATTCACCGCCGAGTGTTTCTAATGATAGAAATAGGCTGTGGAGTAGCCATGTGTAAAAACATAGCTTGTCACTTAAAATGGTGTAGCAGTCCATGTTTTGTTAGTAAGAATAGTGTTACTCCAGTACGACAGTTGCACCTTGGAGCTTGGAGCTTTAACCAAGGAGAGTTGGTGGTTCACTTAGCTACTAGGATGACCAGAGAGAACACGTGTAGGGATCTCCTATAACAAGCAGAGGGCCTTAATGCGAAAACTGCATTTACACTTTTTTAAATGTCCCCTACTTCTTGAGAGGTATTTTGTCACATAACGCTGTTGGTTTCACTTTAACTGTTTATCCCAAATAAATTGTTGTATGTCCCAAACAGTCTGGCTAGTTTCAATGTGTCATGTGTCACATCAGCAGCTCGAACCAGAATGTTTCCAGATTGAATAGTATATATGACAGCACAGTTTAAAACAAAATACAGATCACACAGCTCAACACGCATCAATAAGAGCATAAAATAATAATAGTAGTAGTACTAGTAATAATAATAATAATAATAATAATAATTATACAAATTATGATGATAATAATACCCTTTCTCACCCTGGCTATAGTGTATTATACCGTCTGAGTCTCCTCTACGAAGGTGAAACAAGGTTGTTGATATTGATTGACATACAGCACATAGTATAATTATTTTACTATAATACATAATGAGATCCGTGGATGCAGGTATATGAAAATTAAACCCCAAATAGAACATTTTGAGAATTAACTTAAACTCCTAGTTATTAGTTGTTATTAGTTATAAGTATTGAGTTGTGAATGGAATTCTTATAAGTGCAATTACATTTTTTCAAAATTGATTGTTTTGGAAAGAGTTTGAAAATGTATGCAAAGTGTGAAATTCTTGTAATATTCAATATGAATTATTCCAAATGCCCTCCCTCTGTTTTCACATTAAGGTTGACAATAATAATAATAATAATAATAATAATAGTAATAATTAAAGCTGCAAGCAGCTGACTGGGTCCTTGTGAGAGGCGATTCATCGGATCGACCTCAGACTGGCCAGTGTCTACAAGACACCTTCGCGATTAAAAGTTATTAAAAGATTTTGTTTTTGTCACATGGTGTGGGCGTGGCAAAGCGGTCAATACCACGTTTGACAAAACACACTTTATGTGACTTTTGGGGCCTTAAGAAACTGGAGAACTCGTGAAACTTTGCACGTTCGTCAGTTCTGGTGGGTCATTTGATATTCTATGGCTCCCGTGCATGGGCGTGTCAAAACATCTGCCCACACCCCATGGGAGAGGAGGGAACGTTAGAAATAGTGGGCATAATAACATCCACTGGTTTGACAATCAAACATGTACGCATCAAGTGTGGGGGAAGTTTAGACACTGATGATGAAGACCACACTTGCCAAGGTTGTAATAGATTCCAACTCAACGTTAAATACAACTATAACATTAGTGGCCCTCTAAAAATTACAAATGATGCAGTGAAACCTAACCTGAATGTTACCAATTTAATGACAGATATTTCAGACATCCAGCGACCACATATTACAGGTGGCTACTTCTGTGTCACCTACACCATCAACAATATGGTGACTAATATTTTGAAAGTTGGAAAAAAAATAGTAAAAACATAAAAAGGTGAACAATTTCTTTATTGACCTTTGTAAAGATGACCTAGTTCTTGTAATAAATATCTTACAATACAATCAAGCTGTCCGTATAAAAAAATGGTTTCTGAACATTATCTTTTTGTGTTAAATAACTACATATACTATACTATAACTA